>NC_037668.1:205196177-205303677 GCF_003255815.1 Theropithecus gelada | reverse complement strand
TTTTTTTTTTTTTTTTTTTTTTTTTTGTGAGATGGAGTCTCGCTCTGTCACCCAGGCTGGAGTACAGTGGCCAGATCTCAGCTCACTGCAAGCTCCGCCTCCCAGGTTTACGCCGTTCTCCTGCCTCCGCCTCCCGAGTAGCTGGGACTACAGGCGCCCGCCACCTTGCCCGGCTAGTTTTTTGTAGTTTTTAGTAGAGATGGGGTTTCACCATGTTAACCAGGATGGTCTCGATCTCCTGACCTTGTGATCTGCCCGTCTCGGCCTCCCAAAGTGCTGGGATTACAGGCTTGAGCCACCGCGCCCCGCCGGTCTTTAATCCATTTTGAGTTGGTTCTTGTATTAAGGATAAAGGTACATATTCATTCTTCTGTATGTGGATGTCCAGTTTTCCCAACACCATTTATTGAAAAGACTGTCTTTCCCCCATTTTGTGTTCTTAGCACCTTTGTCAAAAAAATCAGTTGAACATAGATGTGTGGGTTTATTTCTAAGCTCTGTATTCACTTCTATCAATCAATGTGCCAGGTTTTTTTGTTTGTTGGTTTGTTTTTGTTTTTTTGAGATGGAGTTTCATTCTGTCGCCCAAGCTGGAGTGCAGTGGCGTGATCTTGGCTCACTGCAATCTCCACCTGCTGCGTTCAAGCAATTCTTCTGCCTTAGCCTTAGCCAGGATTACAGGCAAGCACCACCACACCCAGCTAATGTATATGAATACATTTTTAGTAGAGATGGGGTTTCACCATGTTGGCCAGGCTGGTCTCAAACTCCTGACCTCAAGTGATCTGCCTGCCTTGGCCTCACAAAGAGCTGGGGTTGTAGGCATGAGCCCCCACACCTGGCAGATGTGTCTGTTTCCATACCAGTACCATGCTGTTTTGATTACTATAGCTTTGTAATATATTTTGAAATCCAGTAGTGTGATGCCTTCAGCTTTGTTCTTTTTGGTCAAAATTGCTTTGGCTATTCAGAATCTTTTGTGAGTCCATATGCATTTTAGGAATTTTTTTCTATTTCTGTGAAGAATGACACTGGAATTTTGATAGAGATTGCATTGAATCTATAGATCATTTTAGGTAGTATGGACATTTTCACAAAATTAATTCTTCCAATTCATGAACGTAGAATATCTTTTCATTTATTTGTGTCTACTTCAATTTCTTTCATCAATGTTTTGTAGTTTTCAGTACACAGATCTTTCACTTCCTTGGTTCTGTTTACTCTTTTTTTTTGAGACAGAGTCTTGCTGTGTCACCAGGCTGGAGTGCAGTGGCACGATCTTGTCTCACTGCAACCACCTCTCAGGTTCAGCAATTCTCCTGCCTCAGCCTCCCCAGTAGCTAGGACTACAAGCGTGAACACCACGCCCAGCTAATTTTTGTATTTTTAATAGAGATGGGGTTTCACCATGTTGTCCAAGATGGTCTCGATCTCCTGACTTCATGATCTGCCCACCTCGGCCTCCCAAAGTGCTGGAATTACAGGCATGAGCCACTGCACCCAGCCCAGTTTACTCGAGTATTTAATTTTATTTATTTATTTATTTATTTTTTTGAGACAGAGTCTCACTCCGTCACCCCGGCTGGAGTGTAGTGACTCGATCTTGGCTCACTGCAGCCTCTGCCTCCTGGGTTCAAGCAATTCTCATGTCTCAGCCTCCTGAGTAGCTGGGACTATAGGCACATGCCACCAGGCCCAGCTAATTTTTGTATTTTTAGTAGAGATTAGGGATTTGCCATGTTCACCAAACTGGTCTCAAACTCCTGACCTCAAGTGATATGCATACCTCAGTCTCCTGAAGTGCTGGGGTTACAGGCATAAGCCACCATGCCTGGCCTTATGTTAATTTTTGATTCTCTTGTAAATGGGAATTTTTTTTAGTTTCTTTTTCAGTTCGTTGTTAGTACATAGAAACACTGCTGATTTTGTAAGTTTATTTTGAATCTTGCAAACTTACCACATTTGTTTATCAGTCTCAGTTTTTTTGTGGAGTCTAAGATTTTCTATATATAGGATTGTTGTTGCAGCAAACAGATATAATCTTGCTTCCTTCTTTCCTATTTTGATCTCTTTTATTTTTCTTGCCTAGTTGCTCTGGCTAGGACTTTCAACAATATGTTGAACTGAAGTGGTGAGAGTGAGCATGCTTTTCTGGTTCCTGATATTAGAGGAAAGACATAATTTTTCACCACTGAGTATTATGTTAGCTGCAGGCTTGTCATATGTGGCTTGTTATATATGGCCTCTATTTTGTTGAGGATCATTTCTTCTGTACCTAGTTTGTTGAGAGTTTTTTATCAGGAAAGGATGTTGAATTTTGTCAGATGCTTTTTTTTTTGAGACAGGGTCTCACTCTGTCAACCAGGTTGGAGTGCCTTGGCGTGATCATAGCTCACTGCAGCCTTGACTTCCCAGGCTCGGGACTACAAGCATGTGCCAATATGCCCTGCTAATTTTTTTATTTTTTGTACAGACAGGGTCTCACCATGTTGCTTAGACTGGTCAAGAACACCTGGGCTCAAGTGATCCTCCCACCTTGGCCTTCCAATGTTTTGGGAATACAGGTATGAGCCACCATGCCTGGCCAGATGTTTTTCTGCATCTATTGAGATTGTCATATGGTTTTTGTCCTTCATTGTGTTAATATGGTGAATCACTTTTATTGATTTGCATTTGTTGAACCAAACCTGAATGCCAGGCATAAATCCCCCTTGATCATTATGAATGACCCTTTCAATGTACTGGGGAATATGGTTTGCTATTATGTTGTCGATAATTTTTCTATCTATGTTTTTCATTGATACTGGCCTGTAGTTTTATTTTCTTGTAGTGTCTGTCTGGCTTTGGCATTAGTTAAAGCTGGCCTCATAAAATGAATTTGGAAGTATTCCTTACTTTTCAGCTCTCTGGAAGAATTTGAGAAGAATTGCTATTCTTCTTTAAATGCTTGGTAGATTTCAGCCTTGAAGCTATCCTGTCATGGGCTTTTCTTTAATGGGAGACTTTGAATTACTAATTCAATCTCCTTACTTATTGGTTTGTTCAGATTTCCAATTTTTTTTTTTTGAGATGGAGTCTCGCTTTGTTGTTCAGGCTGGAGTATAGTGGTGTGATCTCGGCTCACTGCAACCTCCGCCTCCCGGGTTCAAGCAATTCTCCTGCTGCAGCCTGTTGAGTAGCTAGGACTAGAGGTGCGTGCCACCATACCTAGCTAATTTTTGTATTTTTATTAGAGACAGGGTTTCACCATGTTGGCCAAGCTGGTCTCGAACTCCTGACCTCAAGTGATCTGCCCACCTTGGCCTCCCAAAGTGCTGGGATTACAGGTGTGAGCCACAGTGTCTGGCCCAGATTTCCAATTTCTTTGTGATTCAGTCTGGGTAGGTTTTATGTTTCCAGGAGTTTATACATTTCTTTTGGACTGTCCATTTTGTTGGCATATAGTTGTTCATAGAAGTCTCTTATGAACCTTTATATTTCTATGTTAACAGTTGTAATGCCTCCTCTTTTATTTCCAATTTTGTTTATTTGAATCATTCTTCTTTTTTTTTAGTTAATCTAGCTAAAGATGTGTCAATTTTATTAGGATTTCAAAAAGCGAGACCTTAGTTTTGTTGATTTTTTTTCTATTGTTTTCTCAGTCTATATTTCATTTATTTCTGCTCTGATCTTTGTTATGTCCCTCCTCCTGCTAACTTTTGGCTTAGTTAGTTATTTTTCTAATTCCTAGAAGTATAATATTAGGTTGTTTACTTGATATCTTTATTCTTTTTCCATATATGCATTTATTGCTATAAACATCCCTCTTAGAACTGCTTTTACCACACCCCACAAGTTTTGGTATGTTGTATTTCCATTTTCATTTGTCTTGTGATTTCTTTTTGTACTTCCTAATAGTCATTCAAGAGCATATTGTTTAATTTTCATATAGTTGTTCATTTTTTTCCGATTCCTCCTATTACTGATTTCTAGTTTCATATCATTCCAGTCAGGAAAGATACTTGATATAATTGAGATGTTCTTAAATGTGTTAAGATTTGTTTTGTGACTTAACATATGATCTACCCCAGAGAATGTTCTGTGTGTACTTGAAAAAAACTGTTTTCTCTGTTGCTTTTGTGTGGAATATTCTGTATATTTCTGTACATGCCTGTTAGGTCCATTTGGTCTAACGTGTAGTTGCAGGCCAATGTTTCCTTATTGATTGTCTGTCTGGGTGATCTGTCCACTATTGAAAGTGAGATATTAAAATCCCCTACTGTGATTGTTTTGCAGTCTATATCTCCCTTTGATTTTCTTAATGTTTGCTTTATATATTTAGGTGTTCTGATGTTGGGTGCATATATATATATTTATAATTTTTATATCCTCTTGATGAATTGACCCCTTTTTCACTATATAATATCCTTCTTTGTCTCTTTTCTTTCTTTTTTTTTTTTTTTTTTTTTTGAGATGGAGTCTTGCTCTGTCACCAGGCTGGAGTGCAGTGGCATGATCTCGGCTCATTGCAACCTCCACCTCCCGGGTTCAAGCGGTTCTCCCGCCTCAGCCACCTGAGTAGCTGGGACTACAGATGCATGCCACCACGCCCAGCTAATTTTTGTATTTTTAGTAGAGACAGGGTTTTACCATGTTGGCCAGGATGGTCTCAATCTCTTGACCTTGTGATCCGCCCACCGTCGCCTCCTAAAGTGCTGGGATTACAGGTGTGAGCCACCGTGCTCGGCCCTTCTTGGTCTCTTTTTACCATTTTTGGCTTAAAATATATTTAGACTGAAATATAGCTACCTTTGCTCTCTTTTCGTTTTCATTTTCATGGAATATCTTTTTTTTTAATCCTTCACGTGCAGTTTGTGGGTGTCCTTTAAGGTAAAATGAGTCTCTTGTAGGCAGCGTATAGTTGAGCCTTTTTTCCATTGAGCCATTCTATGACTTTTGATTAGAGAACTAATCCATTTGTATTCAAAGTAATTACTGATAGATAAGGACTTACTATTGCTATTTTTAAAATTGTTTTCTGGTTGTTTTTGTAGGGTTTTTGTTCCTTTCTTTCTCTATTACTTTCTTCCTTTGTGGTTTGATGGCTTTCTGTAATGATATGCTTTAGATCTTTTGTTTTTATCTTTTGTGTATCTGTTACAGACTTTTGCTTTGGGGTTATTTTGAGGCTTGCATAAAACATCTATACTTATAACTGTCTATTTGAAGCTGATGACAACACTTTTTAAAATTTCAGTAGTTTTGGGGGAACAGATGGTGTTTGATCACATAGATAAGCTCTTTAATGGTGATTTCTGAGATTTTGGTGCACCCATCAACCAAGCAGTGTACACTGCACCCATTGTGTAGTCCTTTATGCCTCACCCTGCTCCTACCCTTCCCCCCAGATCCCTAGAGCTTATTATATTGTTCTTATGGCTTTGTGTCCTCATAGCTTAGCTCCCACTTATAAGTGAGAACATACAATGTTTGGTTTTCCATTACTGAGTTACTTCACTTAGAATCATGGTCTCCAACTCCATCCAGGTTGCTGCAAATGCCTTTATTTTATTCTTTTTATGGTTGACTAGTATTCTATGGTGTGTGTGTGTATATATATACACATACATATATATACACATATATATACATACATACATATATACACACACATATATATACACACACACGCCCCATATATATGGGGGAATGCTCTGTCTACGACTTCCAGTACTATGTTGGATAGAAGTGGCAAAAGTGGGCACCCTTGTCTTGTTACAGTTCTCAAGGGGAATGCTTTATGCTTTCAACTTTATATATATATATATATATACACACACACACATACACACACACACACACACTACATTTTCTTTATCCACTTGTTGATTGATGGGCGCTTAGGCTGGTTCCATATTTTTGCAATTGTCAATTGTGCTGCTATAAACATGCATATGCAAGTGTCTTTTTAATATAATGACTTCTTTTCCTCTGGGTAGATAACCAGTAGTGGGATTGCTGGATCAAATGGTATTTCTACTTTTAGTTCTTTAAGGAATCTTCATACTGTTTTCCATAGTGGTTGTGCTAGTTTAAATTCCCACCAGCAGTGTAAAAGTGTTCTCGTTTTACCACATCTACACCAACATCTATTAATTTTTGATATTTTAATTATGACCATTCTTGCAGAGTAAGGTGGTATTGCATTGTGGTTTTGATTTGCATTTCCATTATAATTAGTGATATTGAGCATTTTTTCATACGTTCATTGACCATTTATAGATCTTCTTTTGAGAATTATCTATTCACATCCGTAGCCCACTTTTTTATTGGATTGTTTTGTTCTTACTGATTTGTTTGAGTTCCTTGCAGATTCTGGATATTAGTTCTTTGTCAGATGTATAGATTGTGAAGATTTCCCCCCACTCTGTGGGTTGTCTGTTTAATCTGCTGATTATTTCTTTTGCTGTACAGAAGCTTTTTAGTTTAATTAAGTCCCGTCTGTTTATCTTTGTTGCATTTGCTTTTTGGTTCTTGGTCATGAGCTCTTTGCCTAAGCCAATGTCTAGAAGAGTTTTTCCAATGTTATCCTCTAGATTTTTTTATGGTTTCAGGCCATAAAAGATTTAAGTCTTTGATCCACCTTTAGTTGATGTTTGTATAAGGTGAGAGAAGAGGATCCAGTTTCATTCTTCTACATAGGGCTTGCCAATTATCCCAGCACCATTTGTTGAATAGGGTGTCCTTTCCCCCACTCTATGTTTTTGTTTGTTTTGTCAAAGAACAGTTGGCTGTAAGTATTTGGCTTTATTTCTGGTTTCTCTATTCTGTTCCATTTGTCTATGTGCCTGTTTTTATACCAGTACCATGCTGTTTTGGTAAGTATAGGCTTGTAGTATAGTTTGAAGTTGGGTAGTGTGATGCCTCAAGATTTTTTCTTTTTGTTTAGTCTTGCTTTGGCTATGCAGGTTCTTTTTCTGTTCCATATAAATTTTAGGATTTTTTTTTTCTAGTTTTGTGAAGAATGGTAATTGTATTTTGATGGGAATTGCAATGAATCTGTAGATTACTTTTGGCAGTATGGTCATTTTCACAATATTGATTCTACCCATCTATGAGATGTGTTTCCATTTGTTTGCATTGTCTATGATTTCTTTCAGCAGTGTTTTATAGTTTTCTTTGTAGAGATAGTTCACCTCCTTGGTCAGGTATATTCCTAAGTATTTTAATATTTTTGCAGCTGTTATAAAAAGAGTTGAGTTTTTTATTTGATTCTCTACTTGGTCACTGTTGGTGTATAGCAGTGCTACTGATTTGTGTACAGTGATTTTGTATCCTGAAACTACTGAATTTATTTATCAGATCTAGGAGATTTTTTTGGATGAGTCTTTGCAGTTTGCTAGGTATATATACTACAATATCATCAGCAAACAGCAACCGTTTGACTTACCCTTTACCAATTTGGATGCTCTTTCTCTCTTTCTTTTGTCTGATTGCTCTGGCTAGGACTTCCAGTACTATGTTGAATAGAAGTGGCAAAAGTGGGTATCCTTGTCTTGTTCCAGTTCTCAGGGGGAATGCTTTCAACCTTTCCCTATCAGTATAATGTTGGCGGTGGGTTTGTCATAGATGGTTTTTATTACCTTAAGGTATGTCCCTTCTACGCTGATTTTCCTGAGAGTTTTAATCATAAAGGATGCTGGATTTTGTCAAACGCTTTCTATGCATCTATTGACATGATTGTGTGATTTTTGTTTTTAATTCTTTTTATGTAGTGTATCATATTTATTGACTCGTGTATGTTAGGTTGACAACCCTGGTATCAAACCTACTTGATCATGGTGGATTATGTTTTTGATATGCTGTTGTATTTACTTAGCCAGTATTTTGTTGAGGATTTTTGTATCCATGTTCATCAGGGATATTGGTCTGTAGTTTTCTTTTTTGGTTATGTCCTTTCCTGATTTTGGTATTAGGGTGATACTGGCTTCATAGAATGATTTAGAGAGAATTCCCTCTTTCTCTATTTTTTGGAATAGTTTCAGTGAGATTGGTCCCAATTCTTCTTTGAACGCCTGATAGAATTCAGTTGTAAATATACCTGGTCCTACACTTTGTTTTGTTGGGAATTATTTTTTTATTACTGTTTCAATCTCACTACTTGTTATTGGTCTGTTCAGAGTTTCTGTTTGTTCCTGGTTAAATCTAGGAGGGTTGTATATTTCCAGGAATTTATCTGTCTCCTCTGCATTTTCTAGTGTGTGTTCATAAAGGTGTACATTGTAGCCTTGAATGATCTTTTTTATTTCTGTGGTATCAGTTATAATATCTCCCATTTTATTTCTAATTAAGCTTATCTGGATTGTCTCTCTTTTCCTGGTTAATCTAGCTAATTGTCTATTGACTTTGTTTATCATTTCAAAGAACCACCTTTTTGCTTCATTTATCTTTTGTATTTTTTTTTCTGTTTTCATTTCATTTAGTTTTGCTCTGATCTTTGTTATTTCTTGTCTTCTGCTGGATTTGGGTTTGATTGGTTCTTGTTTCTCTAGTTCCTTGAGGTTTGACCTGAGATTGCCTATTTGTGCTCTTTAAGACTTTTTGTCTAGGCATTTAATACTATGAACCTTCCTCTTAGCACCACTTTTGCTATATCCCAGAAGTTTTGATAGGTTGTGTCACTATTATCATTTAGTTCACAGAATTTTTAAACTTTCATCTTGATTTCATTGTTGACCCAAAGATCATTCAGGAGCAAATTATTATTTTTTATTTTATTTATTTTTTATTTTATTTATTTTATTATACTTTAAGTTCTAGGGTACATGTGCATAACGTGCAGGTTTGTTACATATGTATACTTGTGCCATGTTGGTGTGCTGCACCCATCAACTCGTCAGCACCCATCAACTCGTCATTTACATCAGGTATAACTCCCAGTGCAATCCCTCCCCCCTCCCCCCTCCCCATGATAGGCCCCGGTGTGTGATGTTCCCCTTCCCGAGTCCAAGTGATCTCATTGTTCAGTTCCCACCTATGAGTGAGAACATGCGGTGTTTGGTTTTCTGATCTTGCGATAGTTTGCTGAGAATGATGGTTTCCAGCTGCATCCATGTCCCTACAAAGGACACAAACTCATCGTTTTTTATGGCTGCATAGTATTCCATGGTGTATATGTGCCACATTTTCTTAATCCAGTCTGTCACTGATGGACATTTGGGTTGATTCCAAGTCTTTGCTATTGTGAATAGTGCTGCAATAAACATACGTGTGCATGTGTCTTTATAGCAGCATGATTTATAATCCTTTGGGTATATACCCAGTAATGCGATGGCTGGGTCGTATGGTACTTCTAGTTCTAGATCCTTGAGGAATCACCATACTGTTTTCCATAATGGTTGAACTAGTTTAAAATCCCACCAACAGTGTAAAAGTGTTCCTATTTCTCCACATCCTCTCCAGCACCTGTTGTTTCCTGACTTTTGAATGATTGCCATTCTAACTGGTGTGAGATGGTATCTCATTGTGGTTTTGATTTGCATTTCTCTGATGGCCAGTGATGATGAGCATTTTTTCATGTGTCTGTTGGCTGTATGAATGTCCTCTTTTGAGAAATGTCTCTTCATATCCTTTGCCCACTTTTTGATGGGGTTGTTTGTTTTTTTCTTGTAAATTTGTTTGAGTTCTTTGTAGGTTCTGGATATTAGCCCTTTGTCTGATGAGTAGATTGCAAAAATTTTCTCCCATTCTGTAGGTTGCCCATTCACTCTGATGTTAGTTTCTTTTGCTGTGCAGAAGCTCTTCAGTTTAATTAGATCCCATTTGTCAATTTTGGCTTTTGTTGCCATTGCTTTTGGTGTTTTAGACATGAAGTCCTTGCCCATGCCTATGTCCTGAATGGTATTACCTAGGTTTTCTTCTAGGGTTTTTATGGTATTAGGTCTAATATTTAAGTCTCTAATCCATCTTGAATTAATTTTCATATAAGGAGTAAGGAAAGGATCCAGTTTCAGCTTTCTACTTATGGCTAGCCAATTATCCCAGCACCATTTATTAAATAGGGAATCCTTTCCCCATTTCTTGTTTTTCTCAGGTTTATCAAAGATCAGATGGCTGTAGATGTGTGGTATTATTTCTGAGGACTCTGTTCTGTTCCATTCATCTATATCTCTGTTTTGGTACCAGTACCATGCTGTTTTGGTTACTGTAGCCTTGTAGTATAGTTTGAAGTCAGGTAGCGTGATGCCTCCAGCTTTGTTCTTTTGACTTAGGATTGTCTTGGAGATGCGGGCTCTTTTTTGGTTCCATATGAACTTTAAAGCAGTTTTTTCCAATTCTGTGAGGAAACTCATTGGTAGCTTGATGGGGATGGCATTGAATCTATAAATTATCTTGGGCAGTATGGCCATTTTCACGATATTGATTCTTCCTATCCATGAGCATGGTATGTTCTTCCATTTGTTTATGTCCTCTTTTATTTCACTGAGCAGTGGTTTGTAGTTCTCCTTGAAGAGGTCCTTTACATCCCTTGTAAGTTGGATTCCTAGGTATTTTATTCTCTTTGAAGCAATTGTGAATGGAAGTTCATTCATGATTTGGCTCTCTGTTTGTCTGTTACTGGTGTATAAGAATGCTTGTGATTTTTGCACGTTAATTTTGTATCCTGAGACTTTGCTGAAGTTTCTTATCAGCTTAAGGAGGTTTTGGGCTGAGACAATGGGGTGTTCTAAATATACAATCATGTCATCTGCAAACAGGGACAATTTGACTTCTTCTTTTCCTAACTGAATACCCTTGATTTCTTTCTCTTGCCTGATTGCCCTAGCCAGAACTTCCAACACTATGTTGAATAGGAGTGGTGAGAGAGAGCATCCCTGTCTTGTGCCAGTTTTCAAAGGGAATTTTTCCAGTTTTTGCCCATTCAGTATGATATTGGCTGTGGGTTTGTCATAAATAGCTCTTATGATTTTGAGATACATTCCATCAATACCGAATTTATTAAGAGCATGAAGGGCTGTTGAATTTTGTCAAAGGCCTTTTCTGCATCTATTGAGATAATCATGTGGTTTTTGTCTTTGGTTCTGTTTATATGCTGGATTACGTTTATTGATTTGTGTATGTTGAACCAGCCTTGCATCCCAGGGATGAAGCCCACTTGATCATGGTGAATAAGCTTTTTGATGTGCTGCTGGATCCGGTTTGCCAGTATTTTATTGAGGATTTGGGCATCGATGTTCATCAGGGATATTGGTCTAAAATTCTCTTTTTTTGTTGTGTCTCTGCCAGCCTTTGGTGTCAGGATGTTGGCCTCATAAAATGAGTTAGGGAGGATTCCCTCTTTTTCTATTGATTGGAATAGTTTCAGAAGGAATGGTACCAGCTCCTCCTTGTACCTCTGGTAGAATTCAGCTGTGAATCCATCTGGTCCTGGACTTTTTTGGTTGGTAGGCTATTAATTATTGCCTCAATTTCAGAGCCTGCTATTGGTCTATTCAGGGATTCAGCTTCTTCCTGGTTTAGTCTTGGGAGAGTATAAGTGTCCAGGAAATTATCCATTTTTTCTAGATTTTCTAGTTTATTTGCGTAGAGGTGTTTATAGTATTCTCTGATGGTAGTTTGTATTTCTGTGGGGTCGGTGGTGATATCCCCTTTATCATTTTTTATTGTGTCTATTTGACTCTTCTCTCTTTTCTTCTTTATTAGTCTTGCTAGTGGTCTATCAATTTTGTTGATCTTTTCAAAAAACCAACTCCTGGATTCATTGATTTTTTGGAGGGTTTTTTGTGTCTCTATCTCCTTCAGTTCTGCTCTGATCTTAGTTATTTCTTGCCTTCTGCTAGCTTTTGAATGTGTTTGCTCTTGCTTCTGTAGTTCTTTTAATTGTGATGTTAGAGTGTCAATTTTAGATCTTTCCAGCTTTCTCTTGTGGGCATTTAGTGCTATAAATTTCCCTCTACACACTGCTTTAAATGTGTCCCAGAGATTCTGGTATGTTGTATCTTTGTTCTCATTGGTTTCAAGGAACATCTTTATTTCTGCCTTCATTTCGTTGTGTACCCAGTAGTCATTCAGGAGCAGGTTATTCAGTTTCCATGTAGTTGAGCGGTTTTGATTGAGTTTCTTAGTCCTGAGTTCTAGTTTGATTGCACTGTGGTCTGAGAGACAGTTTGTTATAATTTCTGTTCTTGTACATTTGCTGAGGAGTGCTTTACTTCCAATTATGTGGTCAATTTTGGAATAAGTGTGATGTTGTGCTGAGAAGAATGTATATTCTGTTGATTTGGGGTAGAGAGTTCTGTAGATGTCTATTAGGTCTGCTTGCTGCAGAGATGAGTTCAATTGCTGGATATCCTCATTAACTTTCTGTCTTGTTGATCTGTCTAATGTTGACAGTGGGGTGTTGAAGTCTCCCATTATTATTGTATGGGAATCTAAGTCTCTTTGTAAGTCTCTAAGGACTTGCTTTATGAATCTGGGTGCTCCTGTATTGGGTACATATATATTTAGGATAGTTAGCTCTTCCTGTTGAATTGATCCCTTTACCAATATGTAATGGCCTTCTTTGTCTCTTTTGATCTTTGATGGTTTAAAGTCTGTTTTATCAGAGACTAGTATTGCAACCCCTGCTTTTTTTTGTTCTTCATTTGCTTGGTAGATCTTCCTCCATCCCTTTATTTTGAGCCTATGTATGTCCTGCATGTGAGATGGGTCTCCTGAATACAGCAGACTGATGGGTCTTGACTCTTTATCCAGTTTGCCAGTCTGTGTCTTTTAATTGGAGCATTTAGTCCATTTACATTTAAGGTTAATATTGTTATGTGTGAACTTGATTCTGCCATTATGATATTAACTGGTTATTTTGCTCATTAGTTAATGCAGTTTCTTCCTAGCCTCGATGGTCTTTACATTTTGGCATGTTTTTGCAATGGCTGGTACCGGTTGTTCCTTTCCATGTTTAGTGCTTCCATCAGGGTCTCTTGTAAGGCAGGCCTGGTGGTGACAAAATCTCTAAGCATTTGCTTATCTGTAAAGGATTTTATTTCTCCTTCACTTATGAAACTTAGTTTGGCTGGATATGAAATTCTGGGTTTATAATTCTTTTCTTTAAGAATGTTGAATATTGGCCCCCACTCTCTTCTGGCTTGTAGAGTTTCTGCTGAGAGATCTGCTGTTAGTCTGATGGGCTTCCCTTTGTGGGTAACACGACCTTTCTCTCTGGCTGCCCTTAAGATTTTTTCCTTCATTTCAACTTTGGTGAATCTGGCAATTATGTGTCTTGGAGTTGCTCTTCTCGAGGAGTATCTTTGTGGTGTTCTCTGTATTTCCTGAATTTGAATGTTGGCCTGCCCTACTAGGTTGGGGAAGTTCTCCTGGATGATATCCTGAAGAGTGTTTTCCAACTTGGTTCCATTTTCCCCCTCACTTTCAGGCACCCCAATCAGACGTAGATTTGGTCTTTTTACATAATCTCATACTTCTTGCAGGCTTTGTTCATTTATTTTTCTTCTATTTTCTTTAGATTTCTCTTCTCGCTTCATTTCATTCATTTGATCCTCAATCGCTGATACTCTTTCTTCCAGTTGATCGAGTCGGTTACTGAAGCTTGTGCATTTGTCACGTATTTCTCGTGTCATGGTTTTCATCTCTGTCCGTTCGTTTATGGCCTTCTCTGCATTAATTATTCTGGTTATCAATTCTTCCACTCTTTTTTCAAGATTTTTAGTTTCTTTGCGCTGGGTACGTAATTCCTCCTTTAGCTCTGAGAAGTTTGATGGACTGAAGCCTTCTTCTCTCATCTCGTCAAAGTCACTCTCCATCCAGTTTTGATCCGTTGCTGGCGATGAGCTGCATTCCTTTGGAGGGGGAGATGCGCTCTTATTTTTTGAATTTCCAGCTTTTCTGCCCTGCTTTTTCCCCATCTTTGTGGTTTTATCTGCTTCTGGTCTTTGATGATGGTGACGTACTGATGGGGTTTTGGTGTGAGTGTCCTTCCTGTTTGTTAGTTTTCCTTCTAACAGTCAGGACCCTCAGCTGTAGGTCTGTTGGAGATTGCTTGAGGTCCACTCCAGACCCTGTTTGCCTGGGTGTCAGCAGCAGAGGCTGCAGAAGATAGAATACTGCTGAACAGCGAGTGTACCTGTCTGATTCTTGCTTTGGAAGCTTCCTCTCAGGGGTGTACTCCACTGTGTGAGGTGTGGGGTGTGGGTCTGCCCCTAGTGGAGGAGGTCTCCCAGTTAGGCTACTCAGTGGGGGGTCAGGGACCCACTTGAGCAGGCAGTCTGTCCGTTCTCAGATCTCAACCTCCGTGTTGGGAGATCCATCGCTCTCTTCAAAGTTGTCAGAGTCGCTTGCATCTGCAGAGGTTTCTGCTGCTTTTTGTTGTTGTTGTTGTTGTTGTTTAGCTGTGCCCTGTCCCCAGAGGTGGAGTCTACAGAGACTGGCAGGCCTCCTTGAGCTGCTGTGAGCTCCACCCAGTTCGATCTTCCCAGGCTTTGTTTACCTACTTAAGCCTCAGCAATGGCGGGCGCCCCTCCCCCAGCCTCGCTGCTGCCTTGCAGTTAGATCGCAGACTGCTGTGCTAGCAATGAGGAAGGCTCCGTGGGCATGGGACCGTCCCGGCCAGGTGTGGGATATAATCTCCTGGTGTGCCCGTTTGCTTAAAGTGCAGTATTGGGGTGAGAGTTACCCGATTTTCCAGGTGTTGTGTGTCTCAGTTCCCTGGCTAGGAAAAGGGATTCCCTTCCCCCTTGTGCTTCCCAGGTGAGGTGATGCCTCGCCCTGCTTCAGCTCTTGCTGGTCGGGCTGCAACAGCTGACCAGCACCAATTGTCCGGCACTCCCCAGTGAGATGAACCCAGTACCTCAGTTGATAATGCAGAAATCACCTGTCTTCTGTGTCGTTCGCGCTGGGAGCTGGAGACTGGAGCTGTTCCTATTCGGCCATCTTGCTCCGCCCCAGGAGCAAATTATTTAATGTCCATGTATTTACATAGTTCTGTGGTTTCCTTTTGGAGTTAATTTCCAATTTTATTTCACTGTGGTCTGAGAGAGTACTTGACGTAATTTTGATATTCTTAAATTTACTGAGACTTGTTTTAAGGCCTAGTATATCATCTGTCTTGCAGAGGGTTACATATGCCGATGAAAAGAATGTATGTTCTGCAATTGTTAGGTAGACTGTTCTGTAAATATCTGTTAGGACCATTTGTTCTAAGGTATGGTTTAAGTCCATTGTTTCTTTGTTGACTTTCTGTCTTAATGACCTATCTAGTGCTGTCAGTGGAGTATTAACATCTCCGACTATTATTGTGTTGCTTGCTGTCTATCTTCTTAGGTCTAGTAATAATTGTTTTAAAAATCTGGGAGCTCCAGTGTTAGGTGCATATATATTTAGGATTGTGGTATTTTCCTATTGGACAAGGCCTTTCATCATTATATAATGTCTCTCTTTATATATTTTAGCTGTTATTGCTTTAAAGTCTGTTTTTTCTGGTGTAAGAATAGCTACTCCTGCTAACTTTTGGGTTCTATTTACATGGAATGTCGTTTTCCCCCAGTTTACCTTAAGTTTATGGGAGTCCTTATGTGGCAGGTGAGTCTCTTGAAGATAGCAGGTACTTGGTTGGTGGATTTTTATCCATTCTGCCAGTCTGTGGAGCATTTAGGCCATTTATATTCAATATTAGTATTGAGATGTGAGGTACTATTCTATTCATCATGCTGGTTGTTGCCTGAATACCTTGTTGTTGTTGTTTTTCATTGTGTTATTTATTTATTTAAAGACAGAGTCTTGCTCTGTCACCCAGGCTGGAGGGCAGTGGCATAATCTTAGCTCAATGCAGCCTCTGCCTTTTGGGTTCAAATAATTCTTGTGCCTCAGCCTCCAGAGTAGCTGGGATTAGAGGCATGCACCATCATATCTGGCTAACTTTTGTATTTTTAGTAAAGACAGGGTTTTATCATGTTGGCCAGGCTGATCTTGAACTCCTCACATCAAGCAATCTACCCACCTTTGCCTCCCAAAGTGTTGGGATTATAGGCATGAGCCACCACACCCAGACTGTGTTATTTTTATTTTTATTTATTTATTTTTTTTGAGACAGTGTTTTGCTCTTGTTGCCCAGGTAGGAGTGCAATGGTGCGATCTCAGCTCACCACAACCTCTGCCTCCTGGGTTCAAATGATTCTCCTGCCTCAGCCTCCTGAGTAGCTGGGATTACAGGCATGCGCCACCACACCTGGCTAATTTTGTATTTTTGGTAGAGACAGGGTTTCAACATGTTGGCCAGGTTAGTCTCAAACTCCTGACCTCAGGTGATCCACCCGCGTTGGCCTCCCAAAGTGCTGGGGATTATAGGCATGAGCCACTGTGCCCAGCCCTAGCCTGTGTTATTGTTTTACAGGTCCTATTCGATTTGTGCTTTAAGGAGGTCCTATTTTGGTGTATTTTGAGGTTTTGTTTTAAGATTTAGAACTCCAGCCAGGTGCAGTGGCTCACGCCTCTAATCCTTGCACTTTGGGAGGCTGAGGCAGGTGGATCATGAGGTCAGGAGATCGAGACCATTCTGGCTAACAGATGAAACCCTGTCTCTACTAAAAATATAAAAAATCTGCCAGGCGTGGTGGCATGCACCTGTAATCCCAGCTACTTGTGAGGCTGAGGCAGGAGAATCACTTGAACCCAGGAGACGGAGCTTGCGTGAGCCAAGATTGCCTCACTGCATTCCAGAGCCTGGGCGACAGAGCAAGACTCTGTCTCCAAAACAAACAAACAAACAAACAAACAAACAAACAAACAAAAAAGTAGGATTTAGAACTCCTTTTAACATTTTAGTGCTGGCTTGCTAGTAGTGAATTATCTTAGCATTTATTTGTGTGAAAAATACTTTATCTCTCCTTCATTTATGAAACTCTGTTTCCATGATACAAACTTTTTGGTTGATAATTATTTTGCCTGAGGAGGCTAAAGATAGGACCCTAATTCCTTCTGGTTGATAGGGTTTCCACTGAGAAATCTGTTAATCTGATAGGTTTTCCTTTGTAGGTTATCTGATGCTTTTGCCTCATAGCTTTTAATATTCTTTCCTTCATCTTAACTTTAGATAACCTGATGACTATGTGCCTAGTTGATGATCTTTTTGCAATGAATTCCCAGGTGTTCTTTGAGCTTCTTGTATTTGGATTTTTTCATCTCTAGCAAGACTGGGGAAGTTTTCCTCTATTATTCCCTCAAATAAGTTTTTTTCAAACTTTTAGATTTCTCTTCTTTCTCAGAAATACCAATTATTCTTAGGTTTGGTCATTTAACATAATCCCAAATTTCTTGGCATCTTTGTTCATTTTTTAAAATTCTTTTTTGTCTTCGTTGAATTGGGTTAATTCGAAAGTCTTATCTTCGAGCTCTGAAGTTCTTCCTTTTACTTGTTTGATGCTATTATTGAATCATTCCAGTGTAGTTTGCATTTCTCTGAGTGTATCTTTCATTTCCAAATGTTGTGATTTTTAAAAATTTATGCTATCTATTTCTCTGGGACTTTTTTCTCTCTAGCCTATATATATATATATATTTTTATTTTTTTAAAGTTGTTATTCACCTTTCTCTGGTACTTCCCTGAGTAGCTTAATAGTGTTCCAAACTCTTTATCTGGCAATTCAGAGATTTCTTCTTGGTTTGGATCCACTGCTAGAAAACTAGTGTGATCTTCTGGGACTGCTATAGAACCTTGTTTTGTCATATTACCAGAATTTTTTGGTTCCTTCTCATTTGGGTAGTCTGTTTCAGTGGAAAGATCTGGAACTCAAGGACTGCTGTTCAGATTCTTTTGTGCCATGGGATGATCCCTTGATGTGATGCTCTCTCCCTTCCCTAGGGATGGGGCTTCCTAAGAGCCAGACTGCAATGATTGTTATTGCCCTTCTGGGTCTAGCCACCCAGTGCGGCTACAGGGCTCTGGGCTGGTGCCGGGGATATCTGCAAAGAGTCCTGTGATGTGATCTGTCTTTAGGTCTCCCAGCCATGGATACTAGCACCTGCTCCAGTGGAGGTGGCAGGGGAGTGAAGTGGATTTTGTGGGAGTTCTTGGTTATAGTTTTGTTTAGTGTGCTACTTTTCTCAAATTCTGGTTATGCTAGCAGTAAAGTTGTCATGTAGACAGACTCAGGACCTCTTGTTAGCCAGGGTCTTGCAGGTGGTGGAATTAGCTGTTGTTTTCCTCTTTTCTTTGGAGCAGTTGTTCTGTTATGAGTAGCTATAATAGCTTGAGTTGGTTGGCCTCTAGCCAGGAGGTGGCACTTTTTTTTTTTTTTTTTTTGAGGTGGAGTCTCATTTACTCTATCACCCAGGCTAGAGTACAGTGGTGCAATCTCTGCTCACTGCAACCTTCACCTCCCAGGTTCAAGTTCTCCTGCCTCAGCCTCCTGAGTAGCTGGGATTATGGTTGTGCACCACCATGCCTGGCTAATTTTTCTATTTTTAGTAGAGATGGAGTTTCACCATGTTGGCCAGGCTGGTCTCAAACTTCTGACCTCAAGCCATCTGCCCACCTTGGCCTTCCACAGTGCTGGGATTACAGGAGTAAGCCACCATGCTTTGCCTGTGGTGGTGCTTTTAAGAGTGCACCAGTTGCAGTAGTAGAAGGGGAATATAAACTTGCCCTACATTGACCAAGATGAATCCTTGGGTTTCTCAGGTGGCGGGTGGGGCCATAGAGCTTTCAAGAGTTTATATTTTTGTCTTCGGCTACCACGGCAGGTAGAAAAAAATCATCAGGTGGCAGCAGGTTAGGTGGGTCTGAGTTCAGACTGTCCTTGGGTGGGGCTTGCTGCAGCCACCGTAGGGGATGAGGCAGTGGTTCTAAGGCCAATGGAGTTATGTTCCCAGGGGGATTATGGCTGCCTCTGCTGCTATAATTTGGTCACCAGGGAAGTGGGGGAAAGACGCCAGTGATAGGCCTCACCCAGCTCCCATGCAGCCAGCAAAGCCAGTCTCACTCCTTCCGTTTCCTACCAACAGCACTGAATATATATTTGGGCAGCTGGGAGCAGGACTGAGATCTTGCCCCAGCTTACAAGCCTCTCTGCTGAGAAAACCAGCAGGGCTCTCAGGCCTTGCTCCTCCCCACCTGCTGTACCTTCAGCTGCAGCTTCTACACTCGTATCTGCACTTCCCGTTCACCACCCCTCACCCTGGATGCTGCTCAGGAAAATTCGTGCTCAGTCAAAATTATTACAAAGTTTGGCTAGAAACTTCCTTTACTCTGTGTCACCTTCCCAATTCCACTGGCTGCCTTCCCCAAGGACCCTTGTGAGATAGGGCCAGGAATAGCTTCCCTGGGCTCACGTTGGGGACCGAGAGTGCCTACAGGGCTCTTCCCACTGCCTCTTCTACTTTTATATTTCACTCAGCTCCCTATATCTGTTTCAGCTCTAGGTAAGTTTAAATCCTTCTCCTGTGATCTGGTTTTTCAGGTTCCCCAGTGGGGATGTGTGTTCAGAGGCAGACTTTTCCCCTTCTCACACTTTGAAAACTCACAGTTCTTTGGCAGGCTCATGGAGTTTGCAGTGGCAAGGTGCCTCTTTCAAAGGGTCTGTGAATTCTTTCGGTTTTCCTGATATGTTCCTGCAATGGTTCTTGGAGCAAAAGTTCACACTGTGAGTCTCCACACACTGTTCTGTCTGTCCAAATGGGAGTTGCACATTAGTCCTGTCTCCTATCAGCCATTTTTTCCAATAACACTTTAATCATACAACAAACTCTACGCTTCTATTCCCCCTCCTCCCACATAAAATGTGAGCTGATGTCAAAATTTACATTTAAAAAATAATTAATATTTATTCTTAAGAACTTATTGCAGCTCTAGTTATAGTGATTTTGCCTTTTAACCTTTACACTATATATATAATTGGTTTATTGTTAGAGTATTAGAGTGTTTTGAATTTGACAGTATATTTACTTTTACCAGTGAATTTTATATTCTCATGTGTTTTCATGTTACTAATCAGCATTTTTTTCTTCAGCTTGAAGAACTCCTTTTAGCATTTCTTATAAGGCAAGTCTAGTGGTGATAAACTACTTTTGTTTGTCTTAGAAAATCCTTATCACCTCTTCATTTATGAAAGGCAGTATTGTGGGGGTATAATATCCTTGGCTGACTATTGTTTTATTTCAGGATTTTAAAAATTGGCTTTCTCACATTGACTGGAATTTTGAGTATATCATTCCACTCCCTTCTGGTCTGCAAAGTTTCTGCTGAAAAATCTACTTACAACTTTATGGTGGTTCCCATGTATGTAACAATTTGTTTTTGCTTTTTTGGCTTTCAAAACTCTCTCTGTCTTTAACATTGGACAATTTCATTATGATGTGTTTCATGGGTCTCTTTAGTTCATCTTATTATTCAGTGTCAGGCCTCTGAGCCCAAGCTAAGCCATCATATCCCCTGTGACCTGCACATATACATTCAGATGGCCTGAAGCAACTGAAGATTCACAAAAGAAGTGAAAATAACCTTAAACTAATGACATTCCACCATTGTGATTTGTTTCTGCCCCACTCTAACTGATCAATGTATTTTGTAATCTCCCCCACCCTTAAGAAGGTTCTTTGTAATCTCCCCAACCTTAAGAAGGTTCTTTGTAATTCTCCCCACCCTTGAGAATGTACTTTGTGAGATCCACCCCCTGCCCACAAAACATTGCTCCTAACGTCACTGCCTATCCCAAAACCTATAAGAACTAATAATCCCACCACCCTTTGCTGACTCTCTTTTCTGACTCAGCCTGCCTGCACCCAAGTGAAATAAACAGCCTTGTTTCTCACACAAAGCCTGTTTGGTGGTCTCCTCACATGGACGCATGTGACATTCAGTATCCTTTGGGCTTTATAAATCTGGATTTCTATTTCATTCTCTAGGCTTGGGAAGTTTTCTGCCATTATTTTTTTGAATTTTTTTGTATCTTTCTCTTTATTCCTTCTTGTACACTGATAATGCGTAAGTTGTTACATTTGATGGTGTTCCATAAGTGTATTAAATTATCCCCACTCTTTTTCATTCTATTTTTTCTTCTCAGATTGTATGATTTCCGTCTTTGAGAGAACTGACCCTTTCTTCTGCTTTATCTAGTCTGCTGTTTAATCCTTCTATTGAATGTTTTAGTTTAGTTATGTTATTCTTTTGCTTTATAATTTATATTTGGTAGTTTTTAAACTTTCTTTTTATTGACATTCTCAATGTAAGTTTGTTCTTACATTGTTCTCCTGACCTGGGTTAGCAACTTTTAGCAAACCATCATTTTGAATTCTCTGTTGGGTAAATCACATATCTCCACTTCACTCATGTCAGTGTCTGGAAATTGACCTTGTTCTTTTATTTGAAATATATTTTCCTGTCTTCATTTTCCTTCACTGTCTGTGGTGATTTATGTACATCAGCTAAGACAACCACCTCTCCCAGTCTTGTCAGACTGGTCTCATATAGGAGAAAGATCTCAACAATGTATCCTACCAGAGATTTTAAGGTCCTTCTCAAATCTCAAAAACAGATTGTTCTCTCTGTTTTTTGTGGCCCACTGGAGCTTGGAATGTGTTATGTCCTGTCAGTACCCTCATAAATAGTATGGAAGGAGCAAGACTCTTAGACATAGCTGAAAACATTAGCGTATTGGATGTGTATTGCAGTTCCTTCTATCCTCATGGTGAAGCTGAGCAAAGATGTTTATCTCCCACTAGTCCTGTACTAAGCCAGAAAGAGAGTCTTGTACTGGCATTCAGGCTGCAACCTCTGATCCTGGGGGGAAAGCTACTGGAAGTGGACCCATCTTATGTCCACATCTTTGTTTTCTGTGGTCTATACTCTCACTTGGTTTCTTATCAAGTCTCATAACCTAAAATACCATCTATATCCAGACAACTCCTGCGTGGTTTGGACGTACCCTCCAGAAAGCATGTGTTGGAAATTTAATCCCCATTGCAACAGTGTTGGGCGGTGGGGCCTAATGAAAGGTGGTTAAGTCATGAGAGCTCCACTCTCATGAATGGATTAATGCCAAATATAAAAGGACTTGAGGCTGTGAGTTCAATGTCTTGCTCTCTCTTGCATGCTTCCTTGTCATGTGATGGCTTCTGTGATGTTGTGACTCAGCAAGAAGGTCCTCACCAGATGTGGTTCCTTGATCTTGGATGTCCCAGCCTCCAAAACCTTGAGCAAAATAAATGTATTTTCTCTATAAATTACCCAGTCTGTGGTATTCTGTTATGACTGCACAAAATGGAGGAAGACAATGCTCAAGTTTAGATCTGTAGCCTGGACCTCTCCCCTAAATTCCAGACCTGTATATGCAATTGTTTGCTTCACCATTTAGATCAACAATATACATTTCAAATTTTTCAAGTCTGAAACTGATCTTTTGATAGCCACCCTCCTCAAACATATCTCCAGCAGTCTTCTCAATCTCAGTTAACAGTAACTCCATTCATCTAGTTACTTAGGTAAAACAAATAAACAAACTAAAGCCTTTGGTGTATTCTGACTTGTAGTTCTCTTTCTCTCTCTCTCTCCCCCACCTCCTTCCGTCTCTTTCTGTCTCACCCCATAGCTGATTTGTTAGCAAATACTGTAATTTCCATCTTCGAAATAATTGGGCCACTTCTCACCAGTCTCATTGGTACTGCCATGGTCCAGTCCACCACTGTCTTTCGCCCAGATTATTAGAGTAGGCTTGTAGATCTGCCCATGTTACCTACAGTGTATTCTCAACTGAGCAACCAGTGTTCCTGTTAAAATGTAAGTCAGATCGTCACTCCTCTGTTGAAAACCCTCCAATGACTTTTCATCTTATTCAGAGTAAAAGCCAAACTTCCTTCTAACAGCCACAAAGCCCTATGTGGCCTGACTGCTTGTTACCTACCTCTATGACCTGAGTTCTTGAAAGTCTGTCCCTTATTTTGTTGACTGTAGCTACACTGGCCTTCTCATTGTCCCTTGAATCACCAGGTATGACTGTACCAAAGAGCAGTCTTTGGTATCTGCTCTTCCCTCTGCCTGGGATGCTTCACCCACACACACCTGTATGGCAAGCTCCTCTTTGATCTCTATTCAGAAGTCACGTTCCCCGTAGAGCCTTCCCTGGTCACTCTATTTAACAGAATGTTCTTAACTCTGTTTAAGAGCGTTCAACCTTCCTAACCATTATGCATCTTCATTACTTTATTTTTCTTGCTAGCCATTGTCATTTTCTAATATGCTCTAATTTACTTATGTTATTAGCTGTTTTTCTTACTGAATGCTTCATGTAAGTAAGGAATTTTTTTCTATTTTGTTCACCATTGTGTCTCCAGTGACTAGAAAAGTGTCTCATACATGGTAGGCACTAAAAAAATGTGTGTGGAATAAATGAAAGAATGAGTGAATAAAATTTTTAAAAACATTTGATACATATTCAAAGCTAATGTTCATTAGCAAGTAGACCCACAAGAATGGAATTATAAAAATAATTATATTTCTCAAAACAATGACTATCCCACCTTTGATTCCAGATCTATTTAATAATTACACTTAAGGGTGAAAGTTAAATTATAATTAATTGCTTTATGTCCTACCTAGCAAACCCTCAAAATTATAGCATTAGGATATTAATATTACTCTGAAACTATAAAATGCTATTTTATTTGCTTCTATATATAAGTTAAACATAAGGATGCTTAGCATGCCAGAAAACAATTTTGTTTGATGAAGTTGGTCTTTGTCTTTCTGTTTAAAATTTACTTAATGTAAAAAAGCACTTAATATAAAACAACATTATATTTATATATAATTTAATTTTTATTCAGATTATTTTTATAAAATATTTCTAAAAAGGAATCATTTCACTGTTACACTGTTACTCATGGGTTGGTTAAGATCCATTTGAGAAAACTTTATATTTTTACTTTCCTATGAAATGCTTGAAGTATCCATGAAACATAACTTATCGGAGAGTATGGGAAATGTCATACAGATCTCAATGACACAAATATTCCTAAAGAGTTTTGAAATATTTTTGTTAGAAAATAATTTTCAAAATCCAATTTAAAAAATTGATTTTCTGAAATGTATGCAACATAAGTGGCCAAGGAAACCCTTTTTAAAATTTTCATTTTAAACACTTGAAGAAGTAAGTCTTTTCTCTATAGCAATGAAGTTCTCATCATTTTTATATTGTTAAATACATTCAGATCATTGGTATTAATTTGCCTCTTCCTTTTTTTGCATCTTTATTTTGAACTCTAGTGGTTGGAATTCATTCAGTACAAAAAAGAATTTAATTTTCATTGAGGCTTTTTAAGGCACAGTATGACTGCAAGAAGAGAAAAGATCCAGAGCTCCAGCTACTGCAAAAGAATGGACTTTGTAGGAAACACAAAGAAGAAAGCATCCAATGCTATTAACTCTATTAACTTTTTTTTAGAGACAAGTTCTTACTCTTTTACACAGGCTGGAGTGCAGTGTCACAGTGACAACTCAAACTCCTGGACTCAAGTAATCCTCCCACCTCAGCCTCCCAAGTAGCTGGGACCACAAGTGCGTGCTACCACACCTGGCTATGGGGTCTTGCCGTGTTGATCAGGCTGGTCTTGAACTCTTGGGCTCAAGCAATCCTCCTGCCTCAGCCTCCCAAAATGCTAGGATTATAGGCATGAGCTAAGTGCCCAGCTAATGTGATTAATCATTTTCTTAATCTTTCCTAGATCATTGCTGGTGATTCCTAAAATTTAGCACTAATAATATTTACTTTAATTTTGGCATTACTATTGTGAAAGCCCCCTTCACATAATAACACTGACTCACTTAAGAGTCAAGAGCTCAAAAATATATGTAGAGGTCATTATCTGCAAAAAATACCTTCTTTTGGCTTCTGGGAATGTCATGTGTCTTAGTGAGTTTTTGCTGATCGTTAAGTGGGACCCACCTCTAAAGTTAATTGCAATATCAGTTTTGGAGGAGAAATTTATTCAAACCATAGGACCATGCATTAGCAAAATTTGACCAAGAGAAAAGAAGTTGTTATAGATGCTGTGCAAGGATTGAAAGATCTGAGGAGTCCAAATGATTCTGCCAGCAAGAAAGAAGAGTGTCATTCAAAGGTCTGGTGGCAAAGGAAGTTGCAGATGCATGCATTCAAACACGCAAACTACACCCTTCTATTATGTTCACATAACATGGTCATGGTGATGCTCGAGACTCTTCTCCAGCAAGTGTAAGGAGAAGAGTCTCTAGAAGAGTGGTGGGTTTGACTTTATCTGTATGCTTTGATGCTATGCCTTCTATAATATATACAAGCATTTTATAAATTGATTTCAAAAATGTAGAGAAAAGACATTTCACTTGGTTATAGAGAAAGGCAAATTAATATGGGGAATCTGAAAAGGAAAAACCTGTGGTGAGCAAAAAATTGGAAACAACTTACAATAACATACAGGGGAATGGTCTACAGCTATTTACAACCATATTGTGCCAAATGACATATGGCTTCTTAGCATTCAAATGGAGTTAGTCGCGTTTGATTTGAAATTCATCAGGAAATTTATTTTTTGCTTTGCTCGTGTCTCAGTCAATTTAAACCATAAGATTTGAAATAGACTCTAGGAGAAAGAAATCAGTTGTTCCAAGATTCACCAACTTGAACACCAAGAATTTTGATTTCTTACTATATCAAGACAAAACTAAGGTTAAGTGATGATGGTCACCAGACCCAACAATCTGCAGAAGCATTTAATGATCACCAAAAGAGGCAAATATTTAGTCATGAATAGACTATTTTTTATCCTTTTATTTTGAAATAATTACCAAGTTCCAGAAAATGTGCAAGAATAATAAAGATAATTTCTCTATATCCTTTATCTAACTAATTTAAACTTGTTTTATCATTCTCTTTACATATCTATGTCTTATCTATATTCATATTATTGTTTGTTTTTCGAACCATTTGAGAGTAGATCTCATGCATTGTGCCCCTTTACCTTTTAATACTTCAGTGTCTATTTGCAAGCATATTCTTTTATATAACCATAGTACACTTGTTAAAATCAGGAAATTACAATACTTTTATCGAATCAGAAGTCCTATTCCAGCTGGGCATGGTGGTTTATGCCTTTAATCCCAGCACTTTGGGAGGCCAAAGCAGGAGGCTTGCTCGAGCCTAGGAGATCAAGACCAGCTTGGGCAACATAGCAAGAACCCATATCTACAAAAAAAATACAAAAAATAGCCATGATGGTGGTGTATGCCTGTAGTTCCAGCTACTCAGGAGGCTGGGGAGAGAGGATCGCCTGAGCCCATGAGTTCAAGATTGCAGTGAGATATTAATACACCACTGCACTCTAGCCTGGGTGACAGAGTGAGACCCTGTCTCAAAACAAAAACAGAAGTCTGCATTCCATTTTCATCCAATGTCTCTATGTCTTTATAGTAGAGTCATCCCTTGGTGTCCACAGGGGATTGGCTCCAGGACCTCTGCAGAAACCAAAATCCATGGATGCTCAAGTTCCTTATATAAAATGGCATAGTATTTGCCTATAATTTATGCACCTCCTCCTGTATACTTTAAATAATTTCTAGGTTATGTATAATACCTATTATAATGTAAATGCTATGTAAATAGTTGTTATACTGGATTTTTAAATTTTTCTATTATTTTTATTATTGTATTGTTGTTGTTATTTTTCCAAAATATTTTTAATCCATAGTTGGTTTAATCCACAAATGGGAAACCTGCCAACAGAGAGGGCCAATTGTATTTTCCTCCCCTTCAGTATAGGATCCAGTTCAGCATGATATATTGCATTTAGTTGTCATGTCTTTTTTAAAAACAAATTATTTATTTTTATTATTTTAAAATTAACACATAATTATACATATTTATGGGGTACAATGTGATTTTTTTTTTCTTTTTTGAGATGGAGACTCCCTCTGTTGCCCAGCCTGGAGTGTAGTGGGGCAACCTCAGCTCACTGCAATCTCTGCCTTCTGGGTTCAAGCGATTCTTGTGCCTCAACCTCCCAAGTACCTGGGATTACAGGCCACCACGTCCCGCTAATTTTTTTTGTATTTTTAGTGGAGACTGGATTTCACTGTGTTCACCATGCTGGTCTTGAACTCCTGACCTCAAGTGATCTGCCAGCCTCGGCCTCCCAAAATGCTACAATTATAGGCGTGAGCCACCGCGCCCAGCCCAGTGTGATATTTTGATTTGTGTGTACAATGTGTAATGATCAAATCAGAGTAATTAGCAAATTTATCACCTTAAACATTTGTAATTCCTTTCTGTTAGGAACATTTAAAATCCTCTCTTCCAGCTATTTTTAAATATACAATAAATTATTATATAATACTGTTAACTATAGTCACCCTACAGTGGTATAGAACACTCAAACTTATTCCTCCTATCTAGCTATAATTTTGTATCTATTAACCAACTTCTCCCACCCACCTCCCCACTACACTTCTCAGCCTCTCGTAATCACTATCCTCCTCTCTACATTTATGGCATCAACTTTTTCAGCTTCCACATATGTGTGATACCATGTAGCATTTATCTTTCTGTGCCTGACTTATTTCACTTAACATAATGTCCTCCAGCCTCATCCATGTTGCCTTGAATGACAGGATTCGCCCTTTCTTATGGCTAAATAATATTCTACTGTGTACATGATGTATATACGTTTATATACACATATTTTCTTTATCCATTCATCTATTGACAGACACAGTGATTCTGTATCTTAGCTATTGTGAACAGTGCTGCAATAAACATGGGAGTGCAGCTATCTCTTCAACATACTGATTTCCTTTGCTTTTAATATATACTAAGTAGTGGGATTGCTGGATCATATGGTAGTTCTATTTTTAGATTTTTGAGGAAACTCCATACTGTTTTCCATAGTGGTTGCACTAATTTACACTCCAACCAATGGTGGAATGTATAAGAGTTTCCCCTTTCTTCACATTCTTGCCAAAATCTGTTTTGTTTGTTTGTTTGTTTTGTCTTTTTTGATGATAGCCAGACAGCCATTCTAACTGGAATGAGATGATACATCATTGTGATTTTGATTTGCATTTCCCTGATGATTAGTGATGTTGAGTATGTTCTCATATACTTGTTGGCCATTTCTATATTTTCAGAGATGTCTATTCAGATCATTTACCCATTTTAAAATAGTATTATTTGGGTTTCTTCGCTATTGAGTTGAATTCCTTGTGTATTCTGGATATTAATCCTTTATCAGATGGATAATTTCTTCTGTTCTATGACAAATACTTTTTCCCATTCTGCAGGTTGTCTATGTACTCTATTGAGTATATCCTTTGCTGTGCTGAAGCTTTTAAGTTTGTTATGATCCCATTTGTCCATTTTTGCTTTTGCTGCTATTTGTGCTTTTGAGGTCTTATCCATAAAATCTTTGCCCAGCCCGTTGTCCTGAAGCATTTCACGTTGTTTTCTTCTAGTAGTTTCATAGTTTCAGATATTACATTTAAGTTTTAATCCATTTTGAGTTGATTTTTATATATGGTGGGAGACAGGAGTCTAGTTTCTTCATTCTTCTACAGATATCCAGTTTTCCCAGTACCATTTACTGGACAGACTGTCCTTTCCCCAGCCAATGTTATTGGCACCTTTGTTGTGAATCAGTTGAATGCACGTATGTGGATTTATTTGTGGGTTCTCTATTCTGTTTCATTAGTCTCTGGGTCTGTTTTAATGCTAGTATGCTGTTTTGGTTGCTATAACTTTGTAGTATATCGTTAAGTAAAATAGTGTGATTTATCTAGCGTTTTCTGTTTGTTCAGGATTGCTTTGCCTGTTTGGCCTCTTTTTTGGTTTCATATGATTTTTAGAATTGTTTTTCCTATTTCTATGAAAAATATCATTAGTATTTAATATGGATTGCTTCGAATGTGCACATTACTTTGGACAGTATGTCTCTTTATTCTTCTTTAATGTGGAACAGTTCCTCAGCCTTTGTCTCTCATGACATTGACATTTTTGAAGAATATATTTCAGTTGTTTTATAGGATGTTCTTCACTTCATGTTTGTCTAATGTTTCCTCATGATTAGATTCAAATGCAGGTAATGCATTCTCTGGCCCAAATACCACATAAGTGGTGTCCTTCTCAGGATATCACACTTGGAGACACATGATATAAATTGGCCCTTGGTTATTAATATTAATTTTGATGACCTAGTCAAGATATTGTCTTGTTTCTGCACTGTATAGTTACTATTTTCCACTGTGCAACTAAGTAGAAGCACTTTAAGACCTCATCAAAGTATACGTATCATTCCTTGACAATTCTTGCCCAAACCAGAATGGAATCTACCCAGCCCCACCACTCACTCCAAACTTAACAATTAGAATTTTGAGTAAAGGCCTTCTTTTATTTATTTATTATTTAATTTATTAATTTATTTATTTCTGAGACAGAGTCTTGCTCCGTTGCCCAGGCTGGAGTGCAGTGGTGCCATATTGGCTCACTGCAACCTCCACCTCCCGGGTTCAAGTTATTCTTCTGCTTCACCCTCCCAAGTAGCTGGGATTACAGACACGTGCCACCACACCCGGCTAATTTTTGTATTTTTAGTAGAGACATGGTTTCACCATGTTGGCCAGGCTGGTCTGGAACTCCAGACCTCAAGTAATATGCTCGCCTCAGCCTCCCAAAGTGTTGGGATGACCGGCGTGAGCCACCGCGCCTGGCTGTTTTATTTATTTAATCATCAGTATAGACTCATGGATTTAATTGAATTTAATACATTATATATTATTACCATCCTTATTTATTGTGATGCTCAAATTGTCCCAGACTTGGATGATGAGAGCCCCTTTGAGCTGACTTCTGTGTCTATTCATGGATAGACTGGAATGGGAGCCATAATTTTTTGTTTGAACATTTTATTACTTTCTAAGATGTTCCATGCTCATCTGTGCCTGGAATTAGTCATTTCTTCTGTGCCCCAAACCTGGGATTAGTCATTTCTTCAAGGACCCTGCATCCTTTTAGTGGATAAAGATATCTGGGAAACCAAAATTTATTAACTGATACTAAGTGTGCTGATTGCAACTGGTGTCATTATTTCCAGTTCCTTTCAACTGACAGAGGTAGCTAGGAAATCATCAGTTGATACTGATAATTCCAATTACAAATATATTAAACAACTTGGTACTGTCCCACAGGTCACTTTTTTTCTTTTCAGTCTTTTTCCCTCTTGAATGCTTCCGCTTGAAAGCTTTTTTAAAAAAGTATTTTTTATTTGATTTGATTTATTTTTTGAGACAGAATCTCACTCTGTCTCCCAGGCTGGAGTGCAGTGGCATGATCACAGCTCACTACAGCCTTGACCTCCTGGACTCAGACAATCCTCCCATCTCAGCCCCCCAGGTAGGTGGTACTACAGGTGTGCACCACCATGCTTGGCATTTTTCTTTTTTATTTATTATTATTATTTTTTTGAGACAGAGCTTCACTTTTGTTGCCCAGGCTGGAGTGCAATGGCACGATCTCAGCTTACTGCAACCTCCGCCTCCCGGGTTCAAGCGTTTCTCCTGCCTCAGCCTCCCAAGTAGCTGAGATTACAGACATGTACCACCATGTCAGGCTAATTTTGTGTTTTTAGTAGAGACCAGGTTTCTCCATGTTGGTAAGGCTGGTCACAAACTACTGACCTCAGGGGATCCACCCACCTCAGCCTCCCAAAGTGCTGGGGTTACAGGCATGAGCCACTGTGTCCGGCCCATACTCAGCATTTTTTGTACTTTTTGTAGAGATGGGGATTCACCGTGTTGCCTAGACTGTTCTCAAACTCCTGGGCTCAAGCAATCTGCTTGCCTCGGCCCCTCAAAGTGCTGGGATTAGAGGTATTAGCTCCCGCGCCTGGCCCTAAAAGCATTTCTATTGCTATATATTCAGGTTCATGATCTTTACTTTTATAATGTTTAACGTGCTAATAATTCTATGCAGTGAAATGTTTCATTTCAGATACTGTCTTTTTCAGCTCTGAAATTTCCATTTGGCTTTTTCTTTTTATATCTTACATTTCTCAACTCATTGTACCTACCTTTTCCTTTACGTCCTTGAGCATATTCATAAAAGGTATTTTAGGCCAGGCACAGTGGCTCACGCCTGTAATCCCAACACTTTGGGAGGCCAAGGCAGGCAATCACTTGAGGTCAGGAGTTCAAGACCAGCCTGGCGAACATGGTGAAACCCCGTCTCTACTAAACATACAAAAAAATTAGCTGGGTGTGGTGGCTGACGCCTGTAATCCCAGCTACTGGAGAGGCTGAGGCAGGAGAATCACTTGAAACCGGAGACAGAGGTTGCGGTGAGCCGAGATCGTGCCACTGCACTCCACCTTGGGTGACAGAGCAAGACTCCATCTCAAAAAAAAAAAAAAGATATTTTAGAGGATTTATCTACTAATTCCACACTTTCTGGTCTGTTGCAAGTGAACCAATTTTTCTTTGCTTATGGATCACATTTTTCTGCCTCTGTGCATGTTTAGTAATATTTAATTGGATGTTGAAAATTGTCAATTTTTTTTGTTGAGTGCCAGATTTTGTTGTCTTTCCTTAAAGAGGGCTGGATTTATTCTGGTAGGGAGTTATATCTTTTTTTGAAACTTTAAAAAGCTTTGCATGTTGCTGTGGATTTTTTCCATTGTTTCATTTATCTTCTTCAGAGACTTCAATTATATGTATATTGTATTCTGTGTGGATGCCTGTTTTCCATTTCCATCACATTCTGCCTGATCCATTTTTTTCTTTTTTCTTTTTTTTTTTTGAGACGGAGTCTCCTTATGTCACCCAGGCTGGAGTGCAATGGTGCCATCTAGGCTCCCTGCAACCTCCGCCTCCCAGTTTCAAGTGATCCTCCTACCTCAGCCTCCCAAGTAGCTGGGATTACAGGGATGCATCACCACCCGGCTAATTTTTGTACTTTTAGTGGAGATAGGGTTTCACCATGTTGGCCAGGCTGGTCTCAAACTCCTGACTTCAAGTGATCTTCCCGCCTTGGCCTCCCAAATTGCGGGATTACAGGTGTAAGCCATCGTGCCCGGCCTGGGAGGAGACTTTCATCAGGTAAGTATTGTTTTTGAATGTATGATTCTAAGTGGTTTTTGTTTTTTGTTTTTTTTTTTTTTTTTTTTGAGACGGAGCCTTGCTCTGTTGCCCAGGCTGGAGTGCAGTGGTACAATCTCGGCTCACTGCAAGCTCCGCCTCCTAGGTTCACATCATTCTCCTGCCTGAGCCTCCTGAGTAGCTGGGACTACAAGCACCCGCCACCGTGCCTAGCTAATTTTTTGTATTTTTAGTACAGATGGGGTTTCACCATGGTCTCCATCTCCTGACCTTGTGATCCACCCGCCTTGGCCTGCCAAAGTGCTGGGATTACAGGCGTGAGACACCACGCCTGGCCTCTAAGTGGTTTTTAAAAATTATTTTTACTTGCTTGTCTATCCTTGCAAATAGATACTTAAATATTAGGGCATAAAGGGGCATGATGCATGCAACCTACTCTGAAATGGTTCAGAAAAAAAACAATAATATGGATATAGATAAGATATATATATGTAGAGGGAATGATAAAACAGGTTTAAATTAATAAACTTAAGGGATATAGAGAAATTCTCTTTATTATTCTCGCAAATTTTCTGGAAATTTGTGATTCTTTCAAAATAAAAGTGAGGCAGGAGAAGAGTACCTGGAGGCAAAAAACCTAAGGTTGTTTCACACCGACTTTCTAGAACTAAATTGAAAGGAAATGCAAAACTTTCCGCGCCTAAATAACAAAAGGACCTTTTCTGCCTGGCAGATGGGAAATTGGCTGCCTGTAACAAATCAGACTGATTGCAGGTAGAGTCTTCACTGGCAACTTTGTAATTTCACCCTAATCTCTGATTGCAACCAATCAGATGTTTGCACAGGAGTGTGACCTTTGTTACTTCACTTCAGCCACTGGTTGGCTGCTTTCTGCAACCAATCAGACTGATTGCGGGCCACCACTTCATTTACATGAGGTGACCATGAAGTAACCAATGCGAAACTTCTAGGGGGCATTTGAACCCAAGAAGATTCTGTATCGGGGCCCTCAAGCTGCTGCTTGGGTCCTCTCCCACAGTGTGGAGTGTACTTTTGTTTTCAATAAACCCCTGCTTTCATTCTTTTGTTGCTTCATTCTTTGCTTTGCTGGGCATTTTGTCCAATTCTTTGTTCAAAACGCCGAGAACCTGGACAACTTGCAGTCACGACCCACTACCGGTGACAAAAGCTTAAAAATAGTCTATTCATGACTAAATACAGAAACCATAACTTGCCTCCTTTGATAACCATCAAATACTTATGTAGAAGTTATTGATGAGGAATTTATGGGGAGGTGGAGCAAAGGTCACTCTTGCTAGGCTTTAGCAAAGAGACTGGTGGCATTTGCCCCTGCCCAAGAGGATCTGTGGAACTTTGAACTTGAGAGAGATGATTTAGGGTATCTGGTGGAAGAAATGTCTAAGCAGCAAGGTGTTCAAGATATGAACTGGCTTTTTCTGAAAGCATGCAGTCATCTGCATTCACAAAAAGATTATCTGAAATTGGAACTTATGTTTAAAAGGGAAGTAGAGCATAAAAGTTTGGAAAACTTGCAGCATGACCATGCCTTAGAAAAGAAACTCATTTTCTGGGGAGAAATTCAAGCCTTCAGATGCAGAAATTTGCATAAGAGAAGCCAAATGTTAATAGCCAAGACAATGGGGAAAATGTCTCCAGAGCATTTTAGAGACCTTCAAGGCAGTCCCTCCCATTACAGGCCTGGAGACCTAGGAGGGAAAAATGGTTTCCTGGGTGGGGTCCAGGGCCCTGCTTCTCTGTGCAGCCTTAGGACATGGTGCCCGGCATCCCAGCTGCTCCAGCTCCAGCTGTGGCTAAAAGGGGACAAGGTACAGCTTGGGCCATTGCTTCAGAAGGTGCAAGCCCCAAGCCTTGGTGGCTTCCACATGGTGCTGGGCTTGTGCATATGCAGAAGACAAGAGCTGAGCTTTGGAAGCCTCTACCTAGGTTTCAGAGAATGTATGGAAATGCATGGATGTCTAGCAGAAGTCTGCTGCAGGGGCAGAGCCCTCATGGAGAACTTCTACTAGGACAACACGGAGTGGAAATGTGAGGTTGTAGTTCCCACAGAGTTCCCGCTGGGGCACTGCCTATTGGAGCCGTAAGAGGACTGGCTTGCTGCAGTGGCTCATGCCTGTATTCCCAGCACTTCAGGAGGCTGAGGCGGGCAGATCACCTGAGGTCAGGAGTTTCAGACCAGCCTGGCCAACATGGCAAAACCACAGCTCTACTAAAAATAGAAAAATTTGCTGGGCATGGTGGTGGGCACCTGTAATCCCAGCTACTCTAGACGCTGAGGCAGGGAGAATTGTTTGAACCTGGGAGGTAAAGGTTGCAGTGAGCCGAGATCACGTCATTGCCTGGGCGATAGAGCGAGACTCAATCTCAAAAAAAAAAGAGTCACTATCCTCCAGATCTCAAAAAAAAAGAGTCACTATCCTCCAGATCCATGGAGAAGCTGCAGGCACTCAATTCCAGCCTGAGAAAGCAGTTCTAGGGGCTGTACCCTGTGGAACCACAGGGGCAGAATTGCCCAAGGACTTGGGAGCCAACCCCTTGCATCACCGTGCCCTGGATGTGAGACATGGAGTCAAAGGAGATTATTTTGGAGCTTTAAGATTTAACAAGTGCCCTGCTGGGTTTTGGACTTGCATGGTGCCTGTGGAGCCCCTTTGTTTTGGCCAATTTCTACCATTTGGAACAGGAACATTTACCCAATGCCTGTACCCCCATTATATCTTGGAAGTAACTACTTGATTTTGATTTTACAGGCTCCTAGGCAGAAGGGACTTGCTGTCTCAGACTTTGTACTCGCACTTTTGAGTTAATGCTGGGATGAGTTAAGACTTTGGGGGACTGTTGGGAAGGCATGATTGGTTTTGAAACGTGAAAAAGACACGAGATTTGAGAGAGGCCAGGGGTGGAATGATGTGGTGTGCCTCTGTGTCCCTATCCAAATCTCATCTTGAATTGTAATCCCCATGTGTCAAGGGCCTGGTGGGAGGTGACTGGACCATGGGGGCAGTTTCCCCCATGCAGTTCTAGTGATAGCGAGTTCTCATGAGATCTGATGGTTTAAAACTGTTTGGCAGTTCCTCCCACCTCCATCCGCCATGTAAGATGTGCCTTGCTTCCCCTTTGCCTTCCACCATGATTGTAAGTTCCCTGAGGCCTCCCTAACCATATGGAACTGTGAGTCAGTTAAACCTCTTTTGTTTATAAGTTGCCCAGTCTCACGTAGTTTCTGTCTTTTTAATTTTTATTTATTTATTTATTTTTGAGATGGAATCTTGCTCTGTCTTGGCTTACTGCAACCTCCGCCTCCTGGGTTCAAGCAATTCTCCTGCCTCAGCCTCCCGAGTAGTTGGGATTACAGGCACCCACCACCACGCCCAGCTAATTTTTGTATTTTTAGTAGAGATGGGGTTTCACTATGTTGGTCAAGCTGGTCTTGAACTCCTGACCTCAGGTGATCTGCCTGCCTCGGCCTCCTAAAGTGGGTAGTTTCTTTATTGCACAGTGAAAATGGACTAATACACAGGGAAAAGAATTAGATGACTTTAAAACACAATATTTTGACCATCCATTCTTAATAGGATATATTATGTAGACAAAAAGAATGCAATAAAATATTAAACTGCATTCAGTAATTAGTCTTGTTGGTAGTAGTAACATTGGTATTGTATTGTGAAACTATTGTAATTATTTTCTAGAATATAGCAGATAAGTAATTATGTAAATGTCATTAGCAAACAAAATGTTCAGTACAGGTTGAACATCCCTAATCTGGAAATTCAAAATCCAAAATGCTCCAAAATCTGGATCTTTTTGAGGTCAACATGACATCTCAAGTGGAAGATTCTACCTCTAACCTCATGTGATGGGTTGTAATAAAAACACAGGCAAAACGGCTTCATGTGCAAAATTATTGAAAATATTGAATAAAATTACCTTCAGGTTTTGTGTGTAAGGTGTATATGAAACGTAAATGAATTCTGTGTTTAGATTTGGGTCGCATCCCCAAGATATTGCTTTATGTATGTGCAAATATTCCAAAATCTGAAAATATCTGAAACACGTCTGGTTCCAAGCATTTTGGATAAATGCTTCTCAACCTAAGAAAAAAAAATTACAAATATAAAATCAAAGAAACTAAGTTGAAACTCTGTAATCTTAAATTTGAATTGGAAATATCAGTATGAATTCAAGATTTTTTTCTCTTGAAAAAATTATCGATTTCCCAGCTCTATTAGAAAGACTTAGAAGTAATGCCCAGTGGCAATGAGTACTCCTGATTATGGTTTCTGACTGCCATTTCCTACTTAAAGGAACTGAGGCTCTTTGGAGGAATGACTGATTCCATGTCAGGGGCAGGAAATGTACAAAATAAGTTTGGGCCATTTTGTGCCAGAAAGCAAGAAAACTATCAAAGATTAATGTGACTACATCTACAATACATAGGAACCAACTCAAATAATTTCTCACTGGCCAAAAGTGGGACAATTTGAGCATCAAAAAGAATAATTAATGCACTTCAATTATGTGAAAAATACATATATTTACGATAATTTTTAAAAAAAGATCATTAGAAGTTGCTAGGGCACTAACTCATTATTTTGAAAATGGATAAATGAAAAGAAACAAATGTGGACCCTATCTTTCATCTTCAAACTATATTTCAGGATAACCAAAGAGTTAATGAAAAATGTTATGGTAGAATGCCAGCTAATAAATCTAGGAGGAATGTTAGAATTAGAAATTCATTATTTTGCAACCTCTAATGAAATACTGGATTGAGTCACAATTAATGGATGCTAAAATAATCAGGTGATGGTTGATGAAAAATGTAATGTAGGAATCAGGTTGACACCATCTCAACCCATGAGGAATATTTCACCATAAAACGGAACTATCAGCCATATGTGCCTCATGATGTGATGTAAGAGGAAGTACACAGCAACTACCACGAAGTATGCTTACCTAAAATATAGAACCTCAATCTAATAAAAATCCTAGATCTGACTACCTATTTGCAGAAATAGGAGTAATATCACAAGGAAGTAATCAGCTAAATCTAGAATATGGGACATTCAGTAGTACAAATGGCCTGGTTTCTACAGTAAACCTATGGCATGAAGGGTGAGGTGCTGGTAAAATTGAGTAAAAGGGACTTAAGAAATATGACAATTTGTGATGGTATTAGGTGGGGTGGGGTGGGGGAAGAAACAACTAAGTACAATGTATGGACTTGTTTGGATCTTGAATAAAGCAACTGTAAACAGAATCTTTGATATAATCGAAAAAAATGCAATACTTGGGGGGTGATGGATAGTATTGAGATTTTTCTTAATTTTGTGTGATAATGGCATGGTGGATACGATTTTTGAAAGTTCTTATCAGTTGTGCATATTGAAGTTGGGATATGCTTTATAATACTTTAGCAAAAAAAGTGGGGGACATAGTAGGGAGGAGGGTAGGGAAGAATTGTCTGTCAACAAATGTTGATAATTGTTGAAGCTGAAAACTGTTGAACTTACTAGGGCTGAGGGTGATTATACGATCACCTCTCTTTTTGCATATGTTTAACTTTTCCCATAAGAAAATGTTTTAGGAAAAATTGTCTAGCTTTCTCCAACCTGGGTTGGTTGGTATAAGTTACTGATTGTGACTATTCCAAAAGTTGGTTCAACATTAAGGTAATGTTTGTTAGGGAAAAAAATTAGATCAACACATTATTTAGTATCCCAGGTTTTTGAGCATTCATTTAAAAAATTCACTATAATGAGAGATGATTATACATGTTTGTTATATTTCTGAGATGATCAATTTTAACAGGATTGGTGGTAATTTTTAAATCATAAACTGATAAAGTTTGATGACTGATAAATCTCCCCAATATATAGAAAATCTATTTAATTATTTTGTTTTCATAAGGGAACAACCTTGGTGGAAGGTACAGCTGTCTCTATGTACAAGGAGAAGCACATAGCTCACGTGTGCATCTGGCAGAACCCCCAGTACAGAGGCAAGCAGGTGCTGTTTTCCAATGACACCTACTTGTGTGTGTCCTAATACTATAGTTAGAAAATGGCTCAGATTTTTGAGTTGCTTTTCCCAGAACTCAAAGATCGTCTTCCTGTTTATCTTGGTGGAATGCCTATGCTATACTTGTGATTTTTCTGTTCTCTGTAACCTATTAAAACAAGATTGTCACAGATGGGGAAACAAGAGGTCATTAGTTAACAATCAGATATTTGATTTCTTGAGCAGAAAAGATACTCTGTTGTGTTTTTAAAAACATTTTTAAAGGAGAAATAGGGCTACTCCTTGGAAGGCAGATACTTGTTCACTGGGCTTTCCTCAAGAGTCAACACAGTCGTTTCTAAATTCATTTCCTCCTTCAACTCTGTTCTTGTAGTTAATATAAGCTTTGCCTCTTTTAATTCTTGTCAGTTCACAGTGGTTACTTCTTTATAGCTTAATACTGCCAGAAGAGCAAAGGGAAGCCAAATAGGTGGACAATTAGCTTTTGTCTAACTTGGTATGATATGGAGAGGAAAGCACTCTTTAATTCATTCTTCAGTTTCTAGAACAGTTGCTCTTGATTAGGTTAGGGGCAGAAAAAACATTTGTAATAATTTCTGGCTTTGAGAGACACAAGCCTTTGTCTGCCCCACAGTATTAGTTAACCCACCTAGTGCTCCTAATCATATATTAAGGATTGGGAAGGACATTCATTGCCTCACTCTCTGTTTCACCTTCTGTAAAACTGGTAGAATAATAGTACCCATTTCATAGCATTGTATGATGATTAAATTAGTTAATATTTTTAAAATGCTTAGAACACAGATTGGGTACACAATAGCAAGCACCACATGTGTTTATAAGATAAATTCCTTTGTGCTGCCTTCCGTTCAAGTTTAAATAAGTAAATAAATAAATTAAATAAATACTTGCATGCCATTTTGAAGTCTCTCTACAACATCTGAGTAAGTGGTGGCTGCGACAATGCTACTGGAGTTCCAGAATCTTGTTGGTGACAAGATTGTTCACCAGCATATGGTGTGGTGAAAACTCACTAACTTGCAATTAGTTCAGATTATTAAGCCTGAATAGGTGAAAATCCTGAAATCAAGGATCTTTGGAACTATTTGAAATCAGTATTTTATATTTGCCTGTTCTAGTCATTAAAATGTTGCAAGTGTTCTATTTGATGGATTAAGTATATTTAGGATATACATGTTCAATTTGTGATTTTGTATACTTAATTGGAACAAGAAAGCTAATAAAGGTTTTGCTATAGGGAATCTATTCTTTTAAGTAAACTTCAATGAAAATGTATGACTAGAGCATATAGAGAGGTAAATAATTTGTGGACACACCATAGACTGAAATAGTAAATTTAAAAGAAATTGTTGGAAGAATCAAGTGTTTGTGGAATGAGTCCTCCTAGTAAAGTTCCTGCTCTTGTGAATAATTAAGCATCATTTATAATTACTACAGTAAAAGGAAGCCTAAGAAGTATTAGACTCTACTTGTATTTAAATTACACTTTACTAATTTATGTGTATGAAAAATCTTTTAAAAGCTTATTTTCATAAGCCATGAGATAACTCCTTTACATTTTAAGAATTTCTGAATTTGCTTGTATTTTATTAGTGCAAACGGCAGAGCTAGCAATTCCTTTTTCTGTGTTCCCATTCCATCCTATTCATCCCTCTTTTAGGAAACTCTGAACTCTGGATTGTCCTTGTTTACATATCTGTCTCCTGCACTGGACTATGTGTCTCTGAGTGTAGTATGACGAATTCATTTGTTTGTCAAGGATAGTCTAGCACATGGTATACTCTCAATACATTTGTTGAACAGCCTAATTAGTAATGTCTGCAACAATGACATTTTACTATATTTAATAAAGCTCTGGGAAAGTAGGATACACATAAGACAGGTCCAGGTCTAAATTATTTACAGAAACTTGGATTTTTAGTTCGGTTTGAAATTTGAAGATGTGAGTAGATTTAATCTCAGTTTCCCAAAGGACAAGCTAATTGGAATTATCATCCTCTTTCACTTGATTGGATCCCCAGAATGCCATTAACGGATGCAGCAGAATTTTTTAACAGTTTTAAATTCTGTATATTTGATGAAGAGGTTTTATATTTTTGGATTCAAGCCTCTTTTTAAACTTCTACAATGTGGTTCACAATAATTCCTCATATCCTGCTTTTGAAATATATATTGCAGCTTTCGTAAGTTGGGAAGGTTATATTTCAAGGACTAAAGTTACAGTATACTCAAGGGGTACACAAGCCTAGCACCGCATTTTCCAGAGTGTTCGATAAAGATTGTTAAACTCTAAATCACAGGCCTTTTAATTCTTAAGATAAATAGCAGCAGAAAGAAACATCTTTGGCTTATTTCTGGTAAGGTTTTTATGCTCTATAAAACAAAGAATTGTATTCATCCGCGCAGCACAGATTCTATTAAAAATAAATGTGAGAGTTGTTAATGTAGTACTGCTCATTTACCACCAAAATTCACTCTTCAGGAATAATTCCATCAGTTTAAATTGGATATTGGAATGAGCACTGATTACCTCATGTAATTTGGTAGCCCAAAATTTCTTCATGGAGTTTTGAAGTCAGCGGGATTTCAAAGGTTTTAATGAGTTTTTGATTTTTTTAAAACCCTCAAATTTCATTACCTTTAAATTGGGTTGAAACGGGGCGCAAGAGATTGGATTAACACCATAGTAATACTTACTTTGTTCTTAACCATTTCAGGGCTTCTTGAAATAGAGACTGTATGGTGTAATGGAAAAAGCCTTGGAATCTGAGAGCCTGATTCCTGGATTCAGTCCCAGTTCTGCGTGACCTTGGACAAGTTACTTTACTTCTCTGAATTTCCGTTTCCTCCTCTGCAAAACGAGGATAGCAACAGCCACCTTGCAACCCTTACTGGAGCGCGCCCCGCAAACCCCGCGCCTGCCTCGAGGAAGAGCAGCCATGATTACGACGCCGCCGCCGCCGCTCCGCTACCCGCTTTCGGCTGGCGCCCTCCCCCAGCAGGTGTAGGCGCTGCCGCGCTGCCCCACGCCTTTCCGCAGCTCGCGGGCCTGCGCTTCGGCGTCCCCAAGGAGGCCGCTGCAGGCTGAGGTAGCGCACCGGCCTCTCGCGTCCCAGTCCCGCCCTGGGCGGAGGCAGTGCCGCCGACCCAGCTCGGAGGCCGAGGCCCGGCCCCACCGAGTGCGGAGGAGCGCAGGCGGCCCCCGCCCCTCGGCCCTCCCCCCCGGCCCTCCCTCCGCCCCCTCCGCCCTTGCGCGCCGCCCGCCCGGGTCGCCGCGGGGCCGTGGTGTACGTGCAGAGCGCGCAGAGCGAGTGGCGCCCGCATGCCCTGCGCTCCTCCACAGCCTGGGCCGGGCCGCCGGGGAGGCTGAGGCGGCGGCGGCGGCCGAGGGGGCCGGTCTTGCGCTCCCCAGGCCCGCGCGCTTGAGTCCAGGTTGCCATTCGCCGCACAGGCCGCGTTCTCTCAGCCCTCGGCAGCGATGAGGCGCTGAGGCGGCCGCCGGCGCTGCGCCGGAGACTAGGACTCGGAAGCGGCCGGGCCGAGGGCGCGGGGTACCGGCCTCCTGAGGCGAGGGTAGCGGGTACATGGCGCAGTAACGGCCCCTATCTCTCTCCCCGCTCCCCAGCCTCGGGCGAGGCCGTCCGGCCGCCACCCCTCTTGCTTGGCCGCCGCCGCCGCCGCCGCCGCCGCCGCTGCCGCCGCCGCCGCCGCCGCCGCCGCCATGGCCAATGACAGCGGCGGGCCCGGCGGGCCGAGCCCGAGCGAGCGAGACCGGCAGTACTGCGAGCTGTGCGGGAAGATGGAGAACCTGCTGCGCTGCAGCCGCTGCCGCAGCTCCTTCTACTGCTGCAAGGAGCACCAGCGTCAGGACTGGAAGAAGCACAAGCTCGTGTGCCAGGGCAGCGAGGGCGCCCTCGGCCCTGGAGTGGGCCCGCACCAGCACTCCGGCCCAGCGCCGCCGGCTGCAGCGCCGCCGCCCAGGGCCGGTGCCCGGGAGCCCAGGAAGGCAGCGGCGCGCCGGGACAACGTCTCCGGGGACGCGGCCAAGGCAAAAGCAAAGGCCAAGCCCCCGACCGACCCCGCGGCGGCCGCGTCGCCGTCTCGCGCGGCCCCGGGCGGCCAGGGCTCGGCTGTGGCTGCCGAGGCCGAGCCCGGGAAGGAGGAGCCGCCGGCCCGCTCATCGCTGTTCCAGGAGAAGGCGAACCTGTACCCCCCGAGCAACACGCCCGGGGATGCGCTGAGCCCCAGCGGCGGCCTGCGGCCCAACGGGCAGACGAAGCCCCTGCCGGCGCTGAAGCTGGCGCTCGAGTACATCGTGCCGTGCATGAACAAGCATGGCATCTGTGTGGTGGACGACTTCCTCGGCAAGGAGACCGGACAGCAGATCGGCGACGAGGTGCGCGCCCTGCACGACACCGGGAAGTTCACGGACGGGCAGCTGGTGAGCCAGAAGAGCGACTCGTCCAAGGACATCCGAGGCGATAAGATCACCTGGATCGAGGGCAAGGAGCCCGGCTGCGAAACCATTGGGCTGCTCATGAGCAGCATGGACGACCTGATCCGCCACTGTAACGGGAAGCTGGGCAGCTACAAAATCAATGGCCGGACGAAAGTAAGTGTGTGCTGCGGGTTTGTGCTGGACAGACCCTTCTCGGCGGGCAGCCCCTGCCTGCGACTGTAACCGCCTAGGCTGAGAAGCAGCATTCCTCTGTATAGAAGGGACTCGTTGTGTAGCACCCCGTAAGGAAGACGGACAGAATTTGTAGTGGCTGTTTATCTAGTTAGCCTCTTTGTGTCCGCTGTTTTCCACTTACTGCCCGTTCACAAACTTCTCCGGCTGATTGCATGGTTTTCTGGCTAAACGTAGGCTCTTTAACTTTGCTATTTTCTTTCTTCCATTTCACTGTTGGTCACAATTCAAACCTTAGTGGCGTTTTAGCCACCCAGTGAGGGGGTGTTAGAGTACCACCCAAACCAAGTCCTGGTTCTGCATCTGCCTTGTGTTTGCATACGCTCTTAAATTTCCTATGGTGTCTGAACCACTCATCACATTTTGATTGAGAGTCAAACGCTATGTGCAGTGAAGAGTTTGCCGGCTGACCACAAAAAGGTAAATTTAAAATACGCATTTAGTCGAAAGACTGTCTATATTCAGGAAGAGCTTGGCTACTCCCCTCCCCCTCTTATAGCTCTTATCCCTCACCCTGTTCCTACTGTTTTGAAACCCTTTACAAAAAGGGGAAAGAAGTATTTCCGTTTTCAGACTTCTCAGTGTAGGTAGGCTACATTTTTAGCATAAGTTTCCTTTATTTGCTTTGTTAATGTAATCCTTCTGTTGAAAACTGTTTTGTAACTTCCTGGAAAAAAAAACAAAACAAAACAAACAAAAACAACCACAACATGGAATTGGAGCAGGAGGCTCGTTTTATCCTCCCAATTTGGTGAGTTTTTGTTTTCTCTTTACCGTTGCGGTTTTTCCTCCATAGATTCTTCACTTCTTACCTAGTCTATTCCTAGCTCTTTCCTCCCTCATGATAAACAGTAGACTCTTTCCTCCTTAATACTCTCTTGCAGCTCTTTTTCATTTTACTTCTCAGATCTTGATCTCTTCTGTGTATATAGCTGCTCCCGGGCCACCCTCCTTCACCATCAGTCTCTCTCTGATTTTGTGAGTTTTGAGAGATTGACCTGGGAGAGCATCACAGTTGCATGTTTGTACACACACGCTGACTTTAACCAGTGGTTCTTTTTTATGTGTGCGTCAGATCATTTACTTTGACAGTCATTACATGTGATTCTCAGGCTGCCCGAAAGGCTGAACATAGGCAGGGAGAAAGTTACAAACATGAAAATGTGGGGAAAAATACAATGTGGAGTCTAATTTACGTATTGCCACTTCATTACTGGGTGAAGGCACAAGTCTTGATTTCTTGTAGTCTTAAAAAGGAACAGTTGAATAATATTAAACTGGAAGGGAAAGGGGGATCTGATGAAATCTCAGCCTTGGTGTTTCACTAGATTTTCATTGATATTTTTAAGAAAGAACGTTGTCATGGATCACATCTGAACATAAAGTCCCGAGCTCCAGAGCAGGAAAGAAATTAGTTTGAGAGAATAGGGCTATGGAGACTGACCAAAGTATATCGTTGGGACATAAGCTTAAATTGGATTCTTGAAGAAGATGATGTCCCAAATCTTTCTTGATCTGCTTTCCTTAGTTAATTTAGCTTTCCAAGTTAGGCTGAGACCTCTTTTCTCTTTTGTCTTCGTGTTTTCACCTGTCCTTAGAGAAGGGACAGCAGACAGCCTGGCTCTTACAGCAAATGCTTCTCATAGGGATGCTGTTAGAAATAGCTACCTCCTTCCTCAAGAGTTCTAGTTGTTGGGGTTTTAAGTCACCTAACTGTACATATTAGCAGGTAATAAGGGACGGGATGAAGGAGGGATGACCTTTAAACTCTTTGGATTAGATCTTCTGCTTATATTAATTTTAGGAACACAACTTTAGGACCTATAAATGATATTCTGGAATTCCTTTCATTATACTTCTTGGCCTAAAGAGGTTTTGGTAATCGTGTTTGAACGTGTGATTTAAGTATTCCTTAAAAAACAAGGGTGTTTGCTTTGTGGAAATGAGAAGGCAGTCAGAATAACCACCCACCGTATACTGAGCAACCACAGTGTGTTAGGCATCCGATTAGGGTCAATAGAGATACATTCAGAGTAATCTTTTTTTTTTTTTTTTTGAGATAGGGTCTTCCTTTGTCGCCCAAGCTGGAGTACAAGGTGTATAAGCATGGCCCACTGCAGCTTCCACCTCCTAGGCTCAAGCTATCCTGCCACCTCAGCTTCCGAGTAGCTGGTACTGTAGGCACACACCACCATGCTCGGCCACATGAAAAAAAAAAGGTTTTTTATAGAGTCAGGGTCTTGCTGATCATTTGATCTGGAACTCCTGGGCTCAGGTGATCCTCCTGCCTTGTCCTCCCAAAGTACTGTGGTTACAGACTTGAGTCACCTCACCTGGCCACAATAATCTTAATTCTATGAAGTGAGTCATGTTACTCCTAGTTTACATTTGAGGGATTTTCAGCTCAGACTTGGCTAAGGTCTACCACTTACCATAACCCTAGCTGGTGTTCAAACTTACGTCATTCAGATATCAAACCCATGCTCTTTGTTAGGTACACTGGTTACAGGTAGAACATTAAATGAGATGTAGATTACTTGGCACCCTGCTGGAACTGCAGTTTGATACATATATTTTGTTGAAAGTGGGTGAATAGCACTAGCTTTTATGTGAGTAATCATACTCTACGGTTGGGTTGTGTAAAACTTAATTAGGTGAGTGTACAATGTTTATTTCAGATAGTGGCTTAAAAGCCACTTTTGTATTTATCCACCTGAATTATGCGCCCGTCAGTATAACTGTTAAGAGATGTCAGAATATGGTTTTTTTATGTAATTGCAGAGGGAGACTTCAGTTCAGAATTTTATCCTTCATAACATTATAGTGATTTTAAAAGTTATATGCAGCAAATGTGTAGTGTTTTTCTCATTTTAACTTTCACAGCAGTAGGCAGGTGGTTGTATCCTTTTTTTATAGATTAGAAAAGTGGGACTCAGGAAATAATTTCACTAGTTGGAAATTCTGCAGCATAGTAGGACTTAAATTCAGGTTTTCTGACGAAGAATCTGATGTTCTTTTTATTTACATCATCTATATTGCATGCTCTTTATGTCAGGGCATGGTAATCAGATGATACATGATTGTCTGTGGCCCATTCAGCATAGGCTTTGTTTTCCCCTGAATTTCTACTTCAAACATTCTTATCTGGCCACTGTTTATGCAGCTACTTTAAAAAAGGAACCACAAGGGAAAAATGAAGTAATACAGGATAAAAACAGAAATGTAATTGTAGCCACTGATGTAACCAAGCTCCTGTTTCCACTTTCTCTGGTCTTTTTGGGATTTTCCCCTTTTTGCTGTTACCCTGCCCTTTGATCCTATATCTTTGCTTATGCTTGTTTTCGTCAAGAAGACTCTTGATATCCAGTAGAAAGAAACCATAGTCTGCTGTTTTGTGAAGAGTAGGGTGCCTTGACTTGGGGGTACAGGAGTAAGAGGAATGCAGAGGAGTGAGGATCATGGGAAAAATGTTGAACTTTTCTGTTGGAGTTTCTTAGCCACTCTGAAGGAAAACATTTTCCCGTTAAAATAGAAATACTAGTATCATATACATAACATTTTTGGAATTTAATCCAAAACTTCATCTGTTCCATTGAAACATACATAAATAAAAGGAGTAATAAAATAGGTTGGGACCAATAAGCAGCAGATTATGTTACTAAGATTTTTCACTGTTACTGTAGTTAGTCAGCTCTGGCTGATTATGGCTTTTAAGAGCAAAGAATAGGATGAGGAAAATGCTGCTGTTTTATTATCACTAACAGAGATGTGGTGACAATCCTCTTAGATGTTAAAACAAAACTGACCCAGGAAGAGAGCCCTCATCAGTACCAGACCATGCTGGCATCCAGATCTCAAGACTTTCAGCTTCTAGAACTGTGAGAAAATAAACATGTTATTTAAACCTAAATACATAACTAAACTTTTATCTACTTCTGCCATTCTCTTTATACGCTTGGGATCCAGGATACACAAATTGAAGTTACTTGTTTAATGATTTTATAACTGTCAGAATTTAAGTTAAAAGTGAGTTATTCGGTATGTAGAAAGGCTGAAAATAGTACAACTGCAGTAATTCTGCCAGCTATAAGGGACATGTGGACTGAGAGGGTAGTCTTAATAGATTGTGATCAACTATGTGCGAAAACATTTTGTACAGTGAGTTGATGTGTAGTTTACATGTAAACTACTTTAGTTCTAAAAGAATTTTATTTTATGTTAAAAGATTTTTTTAGGCTGGGCTTAGTGACTCACCCCTAAAATCACAGCATTTTGAGGGGCTGAGGCAGGAGGATCACTTGAGCCCAGGAGTTCAAGACCAGCTTGGGCAAATGGTGAGACCTTGTCTCTAAAAAAAATTAAAAAATTAACCAGGCATGGTGGTGTGAGCTCGTGGTCTCAGGTGGGAGGATTGCTTGAGCCCAGGTGACAGAACAAAACCCTGTCTCTTTTTTTTGTATGTATATAGCTCTTATCTACTACCTAATAATCCGCAAAAATGCCCACAGAGCCTTAATTACGTGGAGGAGGAGGGGATAGTAGAGATCATTTTAGCTTTGAAAGATAATGGATTCTGGGCCAGATGTGGTAACTCACGCCTGTAATTCCCAACTGACTCTGGGAGGCTGAGGCAGGAAGATAGCTTGAGTTCAGGAATTCAAGACCAGCTTGGGCAACATGGCAAGACCTCATCTCTACTGGAAAAAAAAAAAAATTAAGAAAGAAAGGGGTCGGGTGCAGTGGCTCACACCTGTTACCCCAGCACTTTGGGAGGCCGAGGCAGGCGGATCACGAGGTGGAGAGATCAACACCAATCTGGCCAACCAACATGGTGAAATCCTGTCTCTACTAAAAATACAAAAATAAGCTGGGTGTAGTGTTGCAAGCCTGTAGTCCCAGCTACTTGGGAGGCTGAGGTAGGAGAATCGCTTGAACCCGGGAGGCAGAGGTTGCAGTGAGCCGAGATTGTGTCACTGCACTCCAGCCGGGGCGACAGAGTGAGACTCCGTCTCAAAAAAAAAAAAAAAAAAAAAAGGAAAGAAAGATAATGCATTTGGTTCTGCCATTAGATCTGGGTTGGATCCCGGGTCTGCTATGGTTTCTGTGTCCTTAGTCCAGTTTCTTAATCTCTTGAGTCCTCAGTTGCTCTGTTTATAAAATGGTGTTCAGTGATACCTGTCTTTTTAGCTTCTCAGGCTTGTTGTGAGGTGAACATATAATGCTTCATGTAAAGCAACTTTTAGATTGTAAAGCGCTGTGCAGAACTGTTCTTAACTATTCTCCCATTTTAAAAATTTGCTGTCTTTCTGATTCTTTCTTTTAAGAGTTCTGTGCTTTCCCTGTCTCATTCCCCTCCCATAAACTGGAGAAAAAAGGTCTTAGAATGATCACCCATATTTTTACCTAAACACTTTTCCTGCATTCACACATTTTTTTTTAAAAGAGAAGAAATAACATATTTTTTTAAAAAGAAAAAAGTCCCAGAGAGATTAACTTGTTCAGAGTCATAGAGCTGGTGACAAAATCAACAGACCTTTGATTCAGTTCATTCATATCTGTAACTTTATGCTGTATCTCATATAACAATGACATATTTCTACTTAGCTAATTTTGGCATATTTTATGCCTTTTTTTTAAAGGACAGGGTCTGACTTGCACAGGCTGGAGTGCAGTGGTACAATTATGGCTCACTGCAGCCTCAAGCTCCTGGGCTCACGCAGTCCTCCCACTTGAGTCTCCATAGTAGCTGGGACTACAGGCATGTGCCAACACACCTGGATAATTTCTTAACTTTTTTTTGTAGAGATGGGGTCTCGTTATGTTGTCCAGGCTGTTCTAGAACTGTTGGCCTCAAATGATCCTCCTGCCTTGGTCTCCCAAAGTGCTGGCTCTTGCCTGTAATCTTAGCACTTTGGGAGGCCAGGGTGGGCAGATTTGCTTGAGCCCAGGAGTTCCAGACCAGGGGGCAACATGGTGAAACCCATCTCGAAAAACAGTACAAAAGTTAATCAGGCATGGTGGCACATGAGTGTAGTCCCAGCTTCTTGAGGGGCTGAGGTGGGAAGACCACTTGAGCCTGGGAGGTAAAGGTTGCATTGAACTGTGATTGCACCACTGCACTTCATCCAGCCTGGGTAACAGCAAGACCCTGTCTCAAAAAAAAAAAAAAAAAAAAAAAACTGCTGGGATTACAGGTATGAGCCATCACACTGGGCCTCTGCCATTTTTGAGAATATGCTTGAACATTTGAGACTTTCTTCTCCTTTTTACTTCTATCATTCTACATGTTGGCTTATCTGACATTCTAGTTTAAATTTTTCTCTTACCTGATTTCCTTAAATGCTCTTTATCCATCTCTTTCCTCTGATACTATTTAAAGCCGTTTGCCCTGAAGTAGGCCTACCCTCTCTTGTTTCTTTAGTAGGAGCTGTCTTCCTACTCTGTGTTTCTGATTTGCAGTTTACTCCTGTTTTCCTTTCCCTTTTTTTCCCCATCAGGCTTGAAATCTATCTTTGTTCTTCTTCCATGTTTTCTGAAGCCTGTGCCTGTCTGGTATGCCCTTGAATTGATGTTAACAGCTTAGTTGTTTTTGTTTAATTTTTCACTTTAGGCCTTTAAAGCTACCCCAACTATTTCAGTCTCCCTTTCATTCTAGCACATTCTTGGGCAGTTTCTGTTTCTTAGATTTTACTTCTGTGCTTACATTCCACCTTCTTTTCCACTATGCCCTCGTTTCCACACTTGGAACATTGTCTGTGACTACATCATGGCATTCAGATAATTTACTAAGCCCATTTTCAGAGCTTGTCTTTGCCTTTTATTTCAGCTAAAACTCTTCCAAAAAAAATTGATGTAGATGGTTAACCAAAATCTTCTCTTACAACAGTTTATTTCATGCCTTATATCCTAGTCAAAACTCAACTTTTCTGCCATCTTTGTACTTCATAATCACATTTTTCCATAAGCAATTCACAGTTAGTTTTATTTCTGAAGAGCTTGGACAGTATCTGTAGACTTAAGATCACCATAAAGTTTTCATGAGTTTGGAATTCTCATTTTTCTTATGCAGTGTTCCAGGTCCCAGTTCTTTACCAAAGCAAAATATGTGTACTCTTTATCCTTTGTTGTATTCTGTGAGTCCTGTTTTGATAATATTTTCACTCATTTGTTCAACAGATGTTGAGTACCCTCCACATACAGGCCCTGTTCTAGGAGCTAGGGTGTCCTGAACAACAACAAAAAGCACCCTCTCTCATGGACCTTATCTTCTAGTTGGAGGAAGTGAGGGGTAGGGAGGGACAGTCAGTAAACAAATGTCCAAGTAATACATGGTATGTTAGGTGGTAAATATTAAGATGGAGAATAAGTGAGATAAGGACAGAGTGACTAGGGAGTACTCTTTTAGATTGATAAAATAAGGTAACATTTAAATAGTGACTTGAATGAAGTAGGAAATTAGTTGTGTGGATATGTGGAAGAGGAGCATTCCGAGGAATGGTATTAAATAGCAAATACAGAGGCACTAACTTGAAATGTGTTTGGTGTGTTCAGAAAACAGCAAGCAGAGCACTTTGGGAGGTCGAGGTGGACGGATCACTGAGGTCAGGAGTTCAAGACCAGCCTGGCCAACATGGCGAAACCCCATCTCTACTAAAAATACAAAAATTAGCCAGGCGTGATGGTGTGTGCCTGTAGTCCCAGCTACTCTGGAGGCTGAGGCAGGAGAATTACTTGAACCGAGGAGGTGGAGGTGCAGTGAGCCAAGATCATGTCACCACACTCTAACCTGGGCAGCAGAGTGAGACTCTGTCTCAAAAAAAAAAAAAAAAAAAAACAAAAAAACAGAAAACAGCAAGGAAACCACTGTGGTTATAGTGGAAGGAGTAAAGGATATGGGATTGATATAGTGGGATAGGAAATGAGATCAGTTTGTGTAGGGTTTTACCTTGCAAGCCATGGCAAGGATGCTGGGTTTTATTGTGGGTGATACGGGAGAATTGTTTTAGAAAGATCTCTGTGGCTGTTGTGTAGCAGTAGATGTGGGGTGGAAGGATGGAATCAGGAATACTAGTTAGGAAATGCTTGTAGTAGTCTGGGCACTGGATGATAGGGGCTTAAATTAGAGTAATAGCTATGGAGGTGGTGAGCATTTGTTGAATTCTGGATATATTTTGAAAGTAGAATCAAATGAGATTTGCTGATATATTAGTATGAAAGAAAGGAAGACTCATGAATGACTTAAAGGGTTTTGACTTGAGTGACTGGAAGGAAATTATTGTTTTATTCTGACCTAACTTTTCTGCTGTTCTCTTGCCCCCACTTTTTCAGTGTTGCCATTTATGATAGCTTGCTGACACTTGTTTCCCAGCCAAGCAACAGGAAAAAAGTTATATGCTCTAGATTTTCACATTCCTTCAAATTGACTGTGTTAGCTAGTACTACTGTTGACCTTCTAGAGAAGAAAGCCCCATCCTTTCTTCTCTAGAGGTTTTATGGTTTCTTTGTGCAGTATGCTCTTACCAGCTCTACCACTGGAACTGCCTACAGGAATTATTGCAGGAAACTTTGCAACACTATTAGTGTTGTCTGTAAGTATGTCTGTGCTTCCTTGCATGAACCACTCATTCGAGATGGCTTGTAGATCCACCTAAAAATAAATATACAAAGTTTGAACGTTAGGAAACGTTAGAGAAAATTGGATGGTTCAGCATAAGGCAAGCATAGATTTAGATTCAATGTCAAAATGAAGTCAGAAATAAAACATCTTCATTTAAACCTACTGTTGAAAATAAAACTGTTACAGAAAATTGGGAAGAATGGAATGACCATAAAATATCAAAAATAGTTCCATTGACTTATCAGTACATGACTGTGTGATACACATGACTGTATGATAGCTTCCTAAAGTAGTAAAGAGGAAGAAAGTTACTGATAGCTTAGGGACTGTATTGGATGATCTGTGAAGATATCAGTGATGTCTGAACCTTTCATCCCCTTGATGTGGAGCCTGGCACTGGAATTGCAAATAAAAGTACCAAATATAAAATAATACTGATACTATTAAAATTAGAATATACTATCCAGGACCTTTTTTTTTTTTTGGAGATGGAGTCTCACTCTGTCACCCAGGCTGGAGTGCAATGGCATGGTCTTGGTTCACTGCAGCCTCTGCCTCCCGGATTCAAGTGATTCTCCTCCTTCTGCCTCCTGAGTAGCTGGGACTACAAGCGCCCACCACCACACCTGGCTAATTTTTTTGTATTTTTAATAGAGAGGGTTTCACTGTGGTGGCCAAGCTGGTCTCAAACTCCTGACCTCATGATCCTCCCGCCTCGGCCTCCCAAAGTGCTGGAATTACAGGCATGAGCCACCATGCCCAGCCTACTATCCAGGACTTGTAAGCATAGGAAGCCTTGCTTTTGATTCTAAAGTGAGAGAGGATTACAAAAGTATGGGTAAACATTACATTGTCGGGTATGAAATAATTTTTAAAAATTAAAACCAGAAACGTGAAACATGAACTCCAGAACCCAGGAACCTGTAGTCTCATCTCAATTCAATTTAAGGCTAATTTTCATGTAATAACACCTTGATAGGAAATGTGAAATCTGAGAAGTAAATTGAAAAGGACTAATCATGAGTTTGAGGAATTAAAAGATTGACCATTGTATTTGTCTGTTTTCACACTGCTATGAAGACCTGAGACTGGATAATTTATAAAGAAAAGAGGTTTAATTGACTTACAGTTCCACATGGCTGAGGAGGCCTCAGGAAACTTACAATCATGATATAAGGGGAAGTAAGGTACATCTTACATGGTAGCAGGAGAGAGAGCGAAGGAGGAAGTGCCACACTTTAAACCATCAAATCTCATGAGAACTCACCATCACAAGGACGGCATGGGGGAAACTGCCTCCATGATCCAGTTACCTCCCACCATACCCCTCCCTCGACATGGGATTACAATTGGACATGAGATTTGGATGGGGACATAGAGCCAAACCACATCATTCTGCCCCTGCCCCTCCCAAATCTCATGTTCTCCCATTTCAAAACAGTCATGCTTTCCCAGCAGTCACCCAAAGTCTTGACTCATTCCAGCATTAACTCAAAAGTCCAAGTCTAAAGTATCATCTGAGACAAGGCAAGTAAGTCTCTTCTGCCTATGAGCCTGTAAAATCACAAGCAAATTATTTACTTCCAAGACATGATGGGACTACAGGCATTGGGTAAATGCTTCCATTCCAAAAGGGAGAAACTGGCCAAAACCAAGGGGCTATAGGCCCCCCTGCAAGTCTGAAATCCAGCAGGGCAGCCATTAAAGTTCCAAAATCTTCTGTGAATCCATGTCTCACATCCAGGGCACACTGATGCAAGAGGTGGGCTTCCAAGGCCTTCGGCAGCTCTGCCCTGTGGCTTTGCAGGATACAGCTCCTACAGCTTTTTTCACGAACTGATGTTGAGTGCCTATGACTTTTCCAAGTGCACGGTGAAAGCTATCAGTTGAGCTACCATTCTGGAATCTGGAGGACAGTGGCCTTCTCTCAGCTCCGGTAGGCAGTGCCCCAGTGGGGACTCTATGGGGGCTCCAACCCCACATTTTCCCCCACACTTTCCTAATAGAGGTTCTCCATGAGGGCTCCACCCTTGCAACAGATTCTGCCTGGATATCCAGGCATTTTCATACATCCTCTGAAATCTAGGTGGAGATTCCCAAACTTCAGTTCTTGCCTTCTGCCTACAGGCCCAGTAACACATGGAAGCCACCAAGGCTTGGGGCCTGCACCCTCTAAAGCAACAGCCCGAGCTGTATCATGGCCCCTTTTAGCCACGCCTGGAGCTAGAGCAGCTGGGACTCAGGGCACCAAGTCTCAAGGCTGCACACAGCAGTGTGACCCTGGTTCTGGCCGGGAAACCGTTTTTTTCCTTTTAGGTCTCAGGCCTCTGATGGAAGGGGCTGCTGGGAAGATCTCAGACATGCCCTAGAGACATTTTTTTCCCATTGGCTTGGCTGTTAACATTTGGCTCCTTATTGCTTATGCAAATTTCTGCAGCAGAAGGCTTGAATTTCTCCCCAGAAAATGGGTTTTTATTTTCTACTACATGGTCAGTGTATCAGTCTGTTCTCACGCTGCTAATAAAGACCTACACAAGACTAGGTAATTTATAAAGGAAAGCGGTTTAATTGACTCACAGCTCAGCATAGCTGGAGAGGCTTCAGGAAAGTTACAATCATGGTGGAAGGGGAAGCAAACATGTCTTCCTTCACATGGTGGCAGGGAGAAGAATGAGTGCCCAGTGAAGGGGGAAGCCCCTTATAAAATCATCAGCTCTCGTGAGAACTCACTATCATGAGAACAGGATGGGGGAAACCACCCCCATAATTCAATTATCTCCACCTGCTCCCTCCCATGACACATGGGGTTTATGGGAACTACAATTCAAAATGAGATTTGTGTGGGGACACAGTCAAACCATATTCTGCCCCTGCCCCCTCCCAAATCTTATGTCCTCTCACTTCAAAACAATCATGCCCTTCCAAGTCTTAATGCATTCCAGCACTAACCCAAAAGTCCAAGTCCAGAGTCTCATCTGAGACAAGGCACGTCCCTTCCACCTCTGAACCTGTAAAATCAAAAGCAAGTTAGTTCCCAGATACAATGGGGTTACAGGGTAGAAATTGGCCAAAAGGGGCTACAGGCCCTGTGCAAGTCTAAAATCCAATAGGGCAATCATTAAACCTTAAAGTTCCAAAATGATCTCCTTTGACTCCATGTCTCACATCCAGGGCATGCTGATGCAACAGGTGGGCTCCCATGGCCTTGGGCAGCTTTGCCCCTGTGGCTTTGAAGGGTACAGCCTCCGTCCTGGCTGCTTTCATGGGTTGGTGTTGAATGTCTGTGGCTTCTCCAGGTGCACGGTGCAAGCTGTCAGTGGATCTACTATTCTGGGGTCTAGAGGATGGTGGCCCTCATCTCACAGCTCCACTAGGCATTGACCCAGTGGGGACTCTATGTGGGGGCTCTGACCCCACATTTCATCTCAACACTGCCCTAGGAGAGGTGGTTCTCCATGAGGGCTCTGCCCCTGCAGCAAAATTCTGTCTGGACATCAGGCTTTTCCATACATCCTCTGAAATCTAGGTGGAGGTTCCCAAACCTTAATTCTCGCCTTCTGCACACCTGCAGGCCCAACACCACGTGGAAGCCACCAGGGCTTGGGATTTGCACCTTCTGAAGCAAGGGCCTGAGATGTATGTTGGCCCCTTTAGCCATGGCTGGAGCAACTGGGACACAGGGCATCAAGTTCCAAGGCTGCACACAGCAGGAGGACCCTGGACCTTGCCCAGGAAACCACTTTCCCTGCTAGGCCTGTGATGGGAGGGGCTGCTGTGAAGGTCTCTAATATGCCCTGGAAACATTTTCCCCATTGTCTTGGTGATGCAAATTTCTGCAGCAGGCTTGAATTTCTCTCCAGAGTATCATGTTTTCTTTTTTTGTGTGTTATCAGTTTGCAAGTTTTCCAAACTCTTATGCTTTTCTTCCTCTTGAATGCTTTGCCACTTAGAAATGTCTTCTGCCAGATATCCTAAATCATCTCTGTCAAGTTCAAAGTTCCACAGATCTCTGGGGCAGGGGCAAAATCCTGCCAGTCTCTTAGCATAGCAAGAGTGACTTTTACACCAGTTCTCAACAAGTTCCCCATCTCCATCTGAGACCACCTCAGCCTGGACTTCATTGTTCATATCACTGTTAGCATTTTGGTCAAAGCCATTCAACAAGACTAGGAAGTTGCACATTTTCCCACATCTTCCTGTCTTGTGAACCTTCCAAGTCTCTAGGAAGTTCCAAACTTTTCCACATCTTCCTGTCTTCTTCTGAGCCCTCCAAACTGTTCCAACCTCTGCCTGTTACCCAGTTCCAAAGTCACTTCCACATTTTTGGGTCTCTTTATAGCAGCACCCCACTCTCTGTGGTGCCAATTTACTGTATTAAGTTTGTTCTCACGCTGCTAATAAAGACATTCTCGAGAGTGAGAAATTTATGAAGGAAAGAGTTTTAATTGACTCATGGTTCAGCATGACTGGAGAGGCCTCAGGAAGCTTAACAATTATGGCAGAAGGGGAAGCAAACACATTCTTCTTCACATGGCAATAGGGAGAAGAAGAATGAGTGCCCAGTGAAGGGGGAAGCCCCTTATAAAACCATCAGTTCTCGTGAGAACTAACTTACTATCATGAGAACGGGATGGGGGAAACTACTCCCATGATTCAATTATCTCCACCTGTTGCCTCCCACAACACGTGGGGTTTATGAGAACTCCAATTCAAGATAAGATTTGGGTGGGGACACAGCCAAACAGTATCAGGTTGCAAGTTTTTCAAAGTTTTATGCTCTGTTTTTCTTGTAAACATAAGTTCCAGTTTCATACTGTCTCTTTCTGCATATGAGTGTACACTTTTAGAAAAAGCCAGGTCACCTCTTGAACACTTCGCTGCCTAGACATTTCTTCCCCCAGATACCCTAAATCATCTCTCTCAAGTTCAAAGTTCCACAGATCTAGGGCAGGGGTAAAGTGCCCCTAGTCCCTTTGCTAAAGCCTAGCAAGAGTGACCTTTGCTCCACTTCCCCATAAGTTCCTCATCTCCATCTGAGACCACTTCATTGTCCATATCACTGTCAGCATTTTGGTCACAACCTTTACACAAGTCTCTAGGAAATTCCAGACTTTCTCTCATCTTCCTTTCTTCTTCTGAGCTCTCCAAACTGTTCCACCCTCTTCTTGTTGCCCAGTTCCAAAAGTTGCTTCCACATTTTCAAGTATCTTTATAGCAATACTCCACTCCTGGTACCAGTTTTCTATGTTAGTCTGTTTTCACCTGTTACTGGGTAATTTATAAAGAAAAGAGATTTAATTGACTCAGTTCTACATGGCTGGGGAGGCCTCAGGAAACTTACAATTATGGTAGAAGGAAGTGGGGAGAATTGTCAAACACTTTTAACCTCAGATCTCGTGAGAACTCACTATCATGAGAACAGCATGGGGGAAACTGTCACCATGATCCAGTCACCTCCCCCCAGGTCCCTCGCCTGACAGTGGAGATTATAATTCAAGATGAGATTTGAGTGAGGACACAGAGCCAAACCATGTTAACCATCTCCCTGAATTTTTTCTTATTAATATTGGTATCTCCAGTTTTCATCTATAAATGGTGACTAGGAGCTTGTCTTCTATAGTTTTGTTATATAATTATCCTTTGTTCTATCTCAAGGCATATTTTACCTGTGTGATGTCTTCTACCAATTTCTGTTAGGACTACTCTGAAATGGATGCCTTGAAAATTGCTTTTTGGCTAAAAAGTTTAGTGATTCCCCATCCCCCACCCCTTAGATGAGGTATTTTTACTGCTTTAATAGCTGTATTAACCACCCCACCTTTAAAATCTTTGACTACCCATTTACTAGCCTGGGTCTTATCTTTTCCATTGTTTTTCCTCATATTTTTCAGTTTTCTTTTTTCCTCAATTTACAGTGGCGGTTTATTTTCCTAAAGCTCAGTTCACTGTCTGCTCATGACTGTCAGAAGATGTGTGTGTAGAAGGAACTTGAACATCTATATTTCTAGATTTTTCTTCTTAGTTTATATTAGTCATCTATTGCTACATAACGATTACCCCAAAGTTTAGCAGCTTAAAACAACACACATTTATGATGTCGTACTTTCTGTAGACAAGGAATTGGGCACAGTCTAGCTGCATCTTCTACTTCACTATTTCTCACAGGCTGCAGTCAGGACATTGGTCAGGGTCTGTGGTCTCCTTCTAAGGCTTGAATGGGGAGGGATCTGCTTCTAGCCTCACTCAGTGGTTATTGGCAGCATTAAGTTCTTGGCAGGTTGTTGGACTGAAGGCTTCAGTTTCTTGCCACATGGGCTTCCCTAACATGGCAGCTTTCTTCAATAAAGTATGCCAGCCAAAAAGACAATAGTGTCTGCTGGCAAGACTGAAGTCCCAGTCTTGTAATCTAATGATGAAAGTGACATCCCATCACCTGTGCTGTATGCTTTTGCAAGAAGCAGGTCACTAGGTGACTTTCCATTCCATATGTATAAGGAATCATACAAGAGTATAAATACCAGTTCTTATGTCAGTTCTTCCTTGGCAGTATCTGCCCCTTAAATGTTACTATTCTTTATGATCTGTGGTTTGTCTTCTCTTTTTGCTTTAGTCTACACTAGAGCAATAAGATAACCCTCTGGGTTATCTTATGCGCTCATGGAAGCACAAATTCTTAAACTAGTTTGCCTGTGTTGAAACTCTTCTTCTGCTACTTAATTGCTCTCTGATTTTAGACACATTTTCTAACAACTAAAGCATTAATTTCTTCATCAGTATGATAGGAGTTGGTAATAGTACCTAATTCGGTAGGTCTGTTTGAGGACAGATGAGAAAATACATACTCAACAGATAATCAGTGCTCAATTAATATTAGCTGTAAACTATAACAAATAACACAATAGTAATAACAAGAATCATGACTTCAGCTATTAGGATTTGTTAAAGACTCCTTGGTCTGTCTCTTACTTTGGCATCTGTAGAGGACTGATAGACATTTCCACCTGAATTTTCTGGAAGCATTGCAAACTCAGTGTGATTAAGATTGAAGTTTCCCCTTGTTGGAAGGAATGAGGATTGGTAAGCCTGTCTGATGGGGGAGATGGAGGAACAGATTTAAAATTGATCCTGTGAACTTCATTTAGTTATTTGACAGCTATTTACTGAGTGTCTGATCTGTGTTAGGCACTGAGGGTACCACAGTGCCCAGGTCAAAGTAATTCTCTCTGCCTTTCTGGAGTCTTAACGTGTGAGGGAAATACAATGTTGAACCTGTACTTCCCAGTGCTATGTTTATGAGATGGAAGTACAGGATCCTATTGGGAGCACACAAGAGGAGACCTAACTTGGTCTGCAGGCCAGGAGAGGTTTTTTTGTTTTGTTTTGGAAGAAATAGTTATTTAGGCTAAGACTTCTGAAGGTTAAGTTGGAGTTAAGTCCATTGAAAGTCTCCAGGTGTGGAAACAGCATGATATTTTAGAAGAACATACTTTCCTTTATCAGTTTGAAAATTTTACTTATTTAAAACTTATTTTCTATTAGTCTCTTGTTCCTCATTCCCATTTACACTCTTCATCTCTGTCCTGGATTATTACAAAAGCCTGTTTTTCTTTTTCTGTCTTTTTAGTTCGTTCTGTACATTGTTAATATTTTTATAAAGAACATTTCACTACCATGTACTTTCTGTTCCAGCTACAGGAACCTGTTTGCAGGTCCCTGAACCTACCTTCATTTTCTAGTGCTGTGCATCTCCTCATCTCTTTAATTTGAAAAGTGGTGAGAAGGTTCTCTAACTTGCTTCTTGCCCTCATTTCTCTAAGCAGTGATACAGCTTTGTCCTGTCTGTTCCTTTGGCACTTCCCATCACTGTGATAGCATACTTCACTGTGGTTGGTTTCCATTCCCATTTCCTCTACTATTGTGAGCCACTTGAGGCGAGAACCCTTGTGTTGTCAACATTGGTGTACTCAGCATGTTGCATCGAGGACTTAGTAAGTATTATATTTGAATTCCCACTGCACTGCTGTAATTGAAATTTTAAAAATCGCTTTCTCTCTGGATTGTTAACACAATATTTTTTTCCCCTTAGTTCATTTTCCTCCATGTACTGCCCATATGTATCCTATATAAATTTACCAACACTCATAAAACTCTTACTCAGAAATCTTCAGAGGTTTGTTAAGGATACAATTTGATTCTTACACATTGAATGCTCACCAGCTGCTTAGGCCCACACCATTTATCCACCCTGACTTGCTGCTGCTCTTTGAAATACAGCCGCTGTTTCAGCCAGACTGTTTTCTTTCTTCTTCTCCCCTTCTCCTCCTCCCAGCACATCTGTGAATTCTTTGACTGGTTTACCACTCCCACACTCCTCCCCAGCAATTCAGATCTTCTACATCCTTTAGGAGTTAAGCTAAGTCTGCTTCCCAGATATCCTCCTGAACTCTGAATGTCCTTTGATCTCTCTTCTCAAAAACCTTATATACCTTTTATTCCCAAATTATCTTCTCTAGAAATCTGTAAGGGCAGGGGAAGGAATGGTTTTATACTATTCTGTCTTAGGCAGAGGACTTTTATTAGTGCTCGTTATGTACGGTATTAGTCATATCTTGCTAACAGTGAATTGCCCTCAGCTGATCCTCTGCCCTGTACCTCACCTCTGCTTTACCGCCTTTCCAACTGATTTCTAAAACTGTAGTGAGACTTTCTAAAAGTCTGTGAGAGTTTTCATCCTGTTGTGGTCAACTGGCCTTTCTTTGCTTGCTATGCTGTTTCTAGTCCCTATTTTCCAGATAAAAATAGCCCAGGTCAGCATGGCTTAAACTATTTTTAACGCCAAGTTCTAGGAGAAAGATTTGCTCTAAAGGTGAAATGAAGTTTTATGACGTTGCTTAGGCCAAAGTCAGTTGATCAGGTTATGAACTGCAATAGAACTTTACACATCCATGAATCTAATGGAGACAGGGCGTGCGTATCCTACATCCCTCACCCCTACCAATGGTGTGTGAATCCTTCAAAGCAAAACAGCATAATAGACATAATGTTGAAAGTGACTTCTTTATATACCCTTTTTACAAGACCTAGAAGAGAAAAGCTTGTAGCTAGAAAGCAGATGCAGAGTTCAACATCGATACCATGTTGAGGTGCAGAGTAAAATTTTCAAGAGCAAAATTTTAAGCTTCTAAAATTATGGATTTGATTTGGTTTTCAAATTGTAATTTACTCAAAATTTCAAATATGTGGAAGGAGGTTTAAGAGTTGTATTTAACAAAAGAGGGCATGAGTTAAACAAGGTGAGAAATATTTATTTTATGATTAGAAAACCTTTTGGCCTTAACCGCATTTCTAGATTCAAGGATTTAATCAACATGGGAGAAGCAGTTGCTTTAACTGAATTAAAAGAAGGCCATGGTGGACTGTAGATAATAGAAATCTGGCAGTGTAAAGGTCATTTGAATCTGGTTTTCTAACACATTCAAACATTTTTATCCTTAAAACAAAAATGATAGTTTGACCTGCCAATTTTGCTTAGTTTTGATGCTTAAAATGTGTTTTTATTCTCTGATTACAGAGTTGGTAAGGAAAGCAGCCTAAGAAATATTTACCACAGCTGATTTATGTGCGAAGAGTGGTTGTAGTTTTGGGTGATTACAACCCAAAGTATTTTGGAATAAAATGTCTTGAATAAAGAAATCTTGGGCTAAAAGTTATGTGTGATAGTAAAATAACACCCTTTTCCAATAGCTTACAAGTTTTTTCCAAGTTTGTCATATAAGCTAGTGTCTCACAACTTTGTTTTGCTGGTGGACCCCTTTCAGAATCTAGTGGGAGCTGTGCACTTTCTCACACTCACAATGAACGTAGTACATACAAGGTTCTGCTTGGAATAAAGCCCATCCATAGACTCTATGTTAAAAACCTTGTTAGAGTTCCAAAAAAAAAACAAACCAAAACAAAACATTTTTAAGCATTTTCATATCACGTCATGGTAGAATAAGGTTTCTGTGTGTGTTCAATTCTTGCTCCCTCCCTGTCCTTAGAACTATGGTGTGCAGTGGCACAGTCTTGGCTCACTGCAAGCTCCGCCTCCCAGGTTCATGCCATTTTCCTGCCTCAGCCTACCTGAATTTTTAAAAAAATAAAAGCCTTAGTAATAGTAGTGCTCCGCAGCTGGGGAATTGAGTTGGGGCGGGGGGTAGGGGGTGCTTACTAACAAAAATGAAACTAGAATTCATACTAGTTTTGTTTATATTAAAATAGTTTCTGTAATGGTTAGATCTGAAACATCTCTGGATAGTTTTGGTAGAAAGTATCTGCAGAATATGGAAGAATAAGTTGTTCATATTGCCAGTTTTCAGGAACTATGCCTTGATGTTGCATAGTAACTGTAAGCTTTTTCTTTAATGTGTGCCTACTCTAGAGATTCTTAGTGTTTCTTCCTCTTAGAATTATCTGGGGAAAGGGAGAACAGTAGTAGGGGGGTGGGGAAGATGTTTGTGGACAGAAGCCAGGAATGGGAATACAGGACCTGGTAGTATTGCCTTGGATTCTTGTCATCTGGCTCTCTGCTACTGAGCAAAGCACTCAACAACTCTGCCAGTCTCTCCATCTGTGAAATGGGAATAATGCTGACCTAATTAATAGAAGAGTTGTTGAATAGATGATTATTTGTAAAATACTTTTTTAAAAAGTGGTTATATTGACTGGGTGCCGTGGCTCACACCTGTAATCCCAGCACTTTGGGAGGCCGAGGTGGGTGGATCACGAGGTCAGGAGATCGAGACCATCCTGGCTAACATGGTGGAACCCTGTCTCTACTAAAAATACAAAAAAAGTTGGCATGGTGACGGGCGCCTGTAGTCCCAGCTACTTGGGAAGCTGAGGCAAGAGAATGGCGTGAACCCGGGAGGTGGAGCTTGCAGTGAGCCGAGATAGCACCACTGCACTCCAGCCTGGGCGACAGAGGAAGACTCCGTCTCAAAAAATAATAATAATAAATAAAAAGTAGTTATATTTCTAGCTCTTAGCAGTGCCTTTTCAGATTAGGACTTGGTCTTGCTTGCCCTTAACTTTGTTCTTGGTGTTGGTTAATATTGGCATCAGAAGTTCAGATTCAATTTTAGATTCAGAATTCTTGACTTGCTTTTACTGGGTTGTCAGACCCTTATTTTTAATTAAAACGAATCTATTGTTGCTTAGGCATTTGGCATATAGATTTGGCACTGTGAGAAGGAACTAGCATTCAGTTGATAAGGGCATCTTGAACTGAATTTCAGATAGTTGTGTTACTTCATGGGTAATTAAATAACTCCAGCTGAGGAACACCTTGATTAAAAAATCTTTCTGCCCTCATGCCTTCTCCGTTAGCAGAATGAAGTCAGGTGGCAATAAATTTTTTATTTATAATCATGAATTGAATTAAGCTATATTTAAAAAATTGAAACCCTTAGATGTTAATTAATTTTAAAAGCTAGTGATGGACACAGCTAGGCTAGAATGATTGGATCAAATCTCACACACAAATGAGTTTATTCTTTAAAAAAAAAAATTTTTTTTTAGAGACAGGGTCTTGCTATGTTGCCCAGGATGGTCTCGAACTCATGGCCTCAAGCAGTCCTCCTGCCTCAGCCTCCTGAATAGCTGGGATTACAGACATGAGCCACTATGCCTGGCCTTATTTTACAGGTCTTACTGATGTAAGCCCATATTTGATTTGTTTTACGTTTGATATTGCTTAGTATTTCTTTTATTTACTGTATAGTCTATAACTTAATAGGTAGCAATAAAAACAAAATAGTAAAAGTTACTTATTTTCCTCCTAAAATAATGGGGGATATTTGGTGTCTTACCTATTTTTCAGTCATGCTTTATGGCTTATTTACCCTTAATAATGTCTTTTAAGTGGCCATTATAAAATTTGTAGAATTACTTTGGTGTCTATGCTGTTGAATTTGGCTCATGTAATAATTGTGCTCATAGTAAAAAGTGTATTTTAAGCAGCCTGTGTTGCCCTTAAGAAATTTCATGTAGGTTCCACAGTTTTTTCTAAAATTAATTATTCTTAACATTTTTAACAGTCAAAACATGAAACCATTAAGATGTGAACTACTGTAAGTATTATAATAGGGAGTAGCTTTTTTAGTGTTGACATTGTATAAAATTAGTTATTTACAAAGATAGTAAAGCTTATTGTTTGAAAATAAGGAATTGAGGAAATGAAGTTAAACAACATTTGTTCATACCTATGTTTTTCTTACAGAAATATATACTATCTAGGTATATAGAAGTGTAAACACTTTGAATTATACAGTACTTTGAATAATAACAGTGTAGCTTAAATACTTGTAATTGTAGTGTTATCTTTTCAGTTTGGGAATTGCATATATATTTTAACTGTAATTTCTTTTTTGAGATGGAATCTGGCTGTGTTGCCCAGGCTGGAGTGCAGTGGCTCACTGCAACCTCCACCTCCTCCCAGGTTCAAGCAAGTCTCCTGCCTCAGCCTCCCAAGTAGCTGAGACTACAGGCACGCACCACCGGGCCTGGCTAATTTTTGTGTTTTTAGTAGAGATGGGGTTTCTCCATGTTAGCCAGGCTGGTCTCGAACTCCCAACCTCAGGTGATCCACCTCCCTTGGCCTCTGAAAGTTCTGGGATAACAAGCGTGAGCCACCATACCTGGCCTGTAAAAATCTTACATGTCATGGGAAAGAGGTTGCTGCTTTGTTTATGACTTTATATATTTTCTGATTATAAAAATAATACAGTGCTCCAAAGTAGATGAAGCAAAATCTGATAGAAATGAAAGGCACAATCAACAAATTACAATTATAGCTGGAAATTTCAATAGTTCTTTCTCAGTAATTCTTACATAGGAAATCAACAAGGATATAAAAGATTCTAACACTGTCAACCAACTTGGCCTGATTGACATCCGTAGAATATTCCTTGCATTAACAGCATAAAATATGTTATTTGGAAGTGCACACGGGACATTTACCGGACTACAACAGGTGCTAGGCCATAAAGCAGGTCTTAATAACTTAAGGATTGAAATCATGCAGAGTATATTCTCTAACCACTATGGAATTAAATTAGAAATCAGTAATAGAATGAAATTTTGAAAATCTCATATGTGGAAATTAACGAATTTCTAAATAACCTATGGGTCAAAGAAGAAATAGATATAGATCAATGGTACAGGATAAAGAGTTCAGAAATAGACCTACACTAACAATAGCAATTGATTTTTTTTTTTTTTTTTTTTTTAATAAAGATGCTAGGGAAATTCAGTACTGCATAGGTTTTTGTTTGTTTGTTTTCTATAAATGGTTTTGGAATACATGGATATCTATGTGAAAAAAATAAACCTTGATCCCTATATCCCACCATTTATAAAAATTAATCAAAATGGATCTTTGACCTAAATGTAAGACCTAGGCTGTGCGCAGTGGCTCATGCTTGTAATCCCAGAACTTTGGGAGGCCGAGGCAGGCAGATCACTTGAGGTCAGGAGTTTGAGACCAGCCTGGCCAACCAACATGGTGAAACCGTCTCTACTAAAAATATAAAAATTAGCTGGATGTGGTGGTGCACACCTGTAATCCCAGCTACTCGGGAGGGTGAAGCAGGAGAATGGCTTGAACCTGGGAGGCAGAAGTTGCAATGAGCTGAGATTGCACCACTGCACTGCAGTCTCAGTGACAGTGAGACTCCATCTCAAAAAAATAAAAAAAGGTAAGACCAAAATCCGTAAAACTTAAAAAAAAATTAAAAAATTTAAGAGAAAAATCTTTGTGACCTCAAGATAAGCAAATATTTTTTAGGACATAAAAAAGATGAACCATAAAAGAAAAACACTGATAAATTAGACCTTGTCAACATGAAAACATTTTGCTTATCCAATGACACCATTAAGAAAATTAAAAGACAAACCCTTTTGACAGAAAATATTTACAAGCATAGTCAACAAAAGACTTGAATCAGAATGTCTAAATAATGTGTTAATAATAAGAGAAACAATCCAAAAGAAAAATAGGCAGAAAAATTGAACAGCTATTTCACAAAAGAAGATACAGGAATGGTCAAGTGCATGAGAAGATTCTCAACATCATTGGTTACCAGAAAAATAAAAATTAAAACCACAACAAGATGCCACTATACATACACTAGAATGGCTAAAGTTAAATATATTGATAATACCAAATTTTGGCAAGGACATGGAGCACGTGGAATCCTCATACATTCATTACTTGTCGAAATACAAAATGGTACAGCCACTTTGTAAAACAGGTTAGCCATTTCTCATTAAGTTAAATATAAATTTATTGTATGACCCAGGAATTCCGCTCCTAAGTATCAAGAGAAATGAAAATATGTTCATACAAAGACTTGAACATTTTTATTCATTATCATCAAAAATAGGAAACAACCCGAATGTCCATCATCTGGTGAATAAACAGAATGTGCTTCATCATACAATGAGATACTGTTTAGCAGTAAAATGAAGTGAAGTCTTTTATGCGGCAACCTTGGATGAATCTCAGAAACATGCTGAGTTAAAAATTGTACCATAAATTATTTAATTAGCTCTTCATGGTTAAAGTTTGGACTCTTTGTAATTTTTTTCTGTCATAAATAATGCCAACAATGCATTAGATACTCTTAAAGATACATCTTTGTACATTTTAACAACGTTTTTGTAAGAAAAATTTCTAGAACTATAATTGCTGGGCTAGTGAACATTTTTATATGCTTATATTGCCAACATTTATTGAATGCTTATTATGTACCAAGCACTATTAGATGCTCTTGTTCCAAATCACACAGCTAGAAAGTTATGTAAACCAGGATAGTTCAATTCTAGAGCTTAACTTCCTAGCTAAGACATGTGAAGTAGTTTCTATGCATCTTTTGAGGGGTATTGTATTTATTTTCAGGTCTCCTACTTGATCTTGCCGTATGCATTACAGAAATTCCTTGTTTATTTATTTGTTTATTTTGAGATAGGGTCTCCCTCTGTTGCCCACGCTGGAGTGCAGAGGCTCGATCTCTCAGCTCGTTGCAACTTCCGCCTTCTGGACTGAAATGATCCTCCCATCTCAGTCCCTGAGTAGCTGTGAATACAGATGTGCACCAGCATGCCTGGCTAGTTTTTGTATTATTTGTAGAGACGGGGTTTCACCATGTTGCTGCCCAGGCTGGTCTCGAACTCCTGACCTCAAGCAGTCCACCCGCCTCAGCCTCCCAAAGTGCTGGGATTACAGGCGTGAGCCACCACACATAGCCTCTCAATTTTGAAAGATTAGGAGGAGCCAAATATTTATTAAATGAGTCTTTCCCTTATTGAAGTAATTTCAGAGATGCACCATTGGAATGTTGTTTAATTTCAACAGGGACAAACTCACACTCAAGGAAAAACCCAGCCATTCACTCAGAGGAACATTATTTTGGTAGTATTCAAATATCGTATACAAATCTTTGAGCAGATTAGTTTTTTCATGTAAATCATAACATATGGTATTGGTCAAGTAGTAAAGTTCATATTAACCTTAAACATTTACTAAGATACTGTTTTCAAGTAACTCAGGCAATGTACGCAGAGGGTGTCATAGTTTTTGTAAGTATGTAAGTTTTGCGTCAGAATCACATTAATGCCAGGGCCCCACTACAGATCTTCTGAATCAGAGATTCTGAATCTGAGGTGAAGACTCACAGCTCCTTAAAATTCCATGGAGAAAATATATATACTTACTATTTTCCCACAAAAATAAAAAATTTAAAGACAATTTCATGGAGATTCTAATTCACATTCGGGTCTGAGAATTCTTGTGTAGGGCATACTCTCCATTGTTAAAGGATATTAAAAAGTTACATCCTCTATCTCAGATACCCAAAGGACATTTATTAAATCTTCTAAACACTTCTCACAACCAATAAACTTGCAAAGCAAAAAGGCCTTTTAATACCATGCATAATTGGTTTATGTTTTCTTGATTGTTTTGACCCTGTAAATTAATATTCTCTTACCTTTTTCCCCAAGGCTTCTAAAAGTAGATTATACTATCTGCCTTTATGTGATAGTTACTTGTTTGTTAACTTCCTTATGACATGTGCCTTTCAAGTGATGTTCTAAAGCTAAACTTTAGAAAGTTATTCCCCTTGTAAAAGGGTCTGCCCCTTAACCATTTTGTAGTGCCTACAGGTAGCATGGTATATATTGGTAAAGAATGTAGGATTCAGAGGCGGGCTGCCTAGATTCAAAACCCAGCTCTGCCGTTGGCTGGTTGTATGATGCTAGCAAGTTATCTGCCTTGTTTTCATGTTTATTTCATGGGATAGTAATAGTACCTATGTCATGATTGTTGAGAGGGCTAAATGAGCTAATATATGTAAAGCAGTGTACCTGGCATATAGTGAGCTGTTAAAATTACCACCTGTTTCTATTCGCCTCTCCCCTGTTGGCTTTATTCTTCTCTGTTGGCTTACATGATACTGTACTGCCATGGCTTTCTGTGATCTCTTGAACCATTCCTTCTTTGCTGGTTTCCTTTCTTCTCACTAACTATAAATAATATTTCCCTCTGACTTTGGTGTCAACATTCTTCTCTTTATATGTAATAAGGATTTTGGGCCTGTCACATAGACTGGAGTTTGAATTCTACCCCTGCCACATACTAGCTGTATGACCTTGGAATTTTAAATTTCCTCAATCCTTTCCAAACTTAGATTTCTAATCTGTGAAATAGGGGTAATTCCTTTATAGCAGGATTGTTGGGAGGATTAGAGATAATATAAAGTGCCCAGTATAGGGTCTGACACACTGTAGTTGCTGAGTAATGGGATCTACTGCTGCTGCTGTCTTTTCTAGCTTATTGATCTCATCCACTTCTGTATCTTCAGATACCGTCACTGAACTGTCGATGCCTAGCTCTATTTCTCTAGTTGGATTTCCTTCTTGCACTGTTAAGGTGTATTTCAAACTATCATTAAATGTTTTCTGTATGTCTTATTGGCATTTTATAGTTTTCACACCTAGTATCAGACTAATCCTATCCTATTATCTTCCTTCTGAAACCTGCTGTTTATCACATGTTCCATATTTTTACTCATGTTCTTGATCTCCTTTTAGGCATGGTACCTTGGCATTGAATTGATTCATTCATGGTCTTTGAGTTTGTCTCTGGTTTCTCTCTGCGTTCTTACACCGAAGCTCAAATGTCCATCTTTGGCTTCAGTTCTCACCACTATAGTTAAACCCGCCTTACTTTATCGTGTGTGTATTTTTTTCCCCAGTAGCCATGAATGTCATCTCCCTGCCTCCATTATTGTTTGTTTTCCCTAATCTGTTCTTTACATTCATCTTTCTCTCTTATCAGATTCATCTTCCCAGAGTGGGGATCAGCAGATTCTTTACCCCAAAGGGTCAAATAGTAAATAGTTTGGGCTTTGTGAGACTTGCCGTCCTTGTTGCAACTGCTTAACTCTGCTGTTGTAACAGGAAAGCAGCCATAGAAATACATGACCACGTAAGTGTGACTGTGTTCCAATAAAACTTTATTTACAAAAATGGGTGGTGGTCTGGGCATGGTGGCATGCACCTATAGTCCCAGCTACTTGGGAGGCTGAGGCAGAAGGATTGCTTTAGACCAGGAGTTCAAGGCCAGCCTGGACGACATAATGTGACCCCCATCTCTTTAAAAAAAAGAAAAAGGTATTGGACTAGATTTGGCCCCCAGGCCATAGTTTGCTGACCCTTCCCTTCCTACCTTTCTTTCTTTCCTTTTAAATTACTGTTCCTTATAGTATTTCTTGAAATAATTATCTTTTTGAAATATTGACTGCAAGGTAGGATGAACTTATTAGCTCCCTATTTTCCTACTGTCATCTAAAATATTTCAGTTTTAAGTGTTTTGCTTTTCATCATTTGGAGAAATACAAATTAAGCAATTACAAAGATTCCAGAAATATTCTCATAGCAGTTGCCCTGAATAGTAGTTCCTGACTCTTTCTTAGATGCTACTAGGTGTGTGTGTTATCGATACAGTCCTATATACTGTGGTTCTTTGGGGAGGTAGCTTCAGGTCTGATGGGCTTATCAGTTTCTTCAGAACCTGCTTTGACCTCTGTGTAGTAGTATTCCATTTCATCTATCTCATCTCAGCCTTTCAGATTTCACTGAGTGATGAAGGAACATTTCTATTTGGCCCCTGTATATTCGTCCTTAGGGTTTAGGTGCATTCTGTGTCAGCTTTGTGGGCACATTCCTTATGTGCCCTTGGAGATCTTCCTTGCAACATTCTGATTTATTAAGTTAAATATTTTTGAATACCTTCTCTAGAAATGCGCTGAAGACATAAAGACAAATAAAACACAGTTCTGGCCTTAACAATCCTCATGTTTTGATGCAGGAGTCGGGTGACTTTGCAGAGGGCCAGATCATAAATATTTAAGGCTGTGGGCTACATGGTCTCTGTTGCAACTACTCAGCTCTGCCATTGTAATTTGGAAGCAGCCATAGACAGTAGATTGAGCTTGACTGTGTTCCAGTAAAATTTTATTTACAAAAATCAGTGGTAGGCCAGATTTGGCCTGCAGGCTATAGTTTGTCAATCGCCGGTCTAGTGGCATTGTGCCAAGGGATATTTGAAGCCACAAGGTAACCAGTGTGTCTTCCTCGAACGTAATTTTACTCAGTTATTGTGGAGAAAAAGTTAAGTAGTTTGATTGATACTGATTTAGAACATTCTTTCAATAACATAAGTGGCCGCTCAAGGAATAGAGTATAAAATCAAGATGACTATTTAGAATGAAACAGCCTTGCAAGAAATGTCTTGTTTGTAGCGAACCTCTTAGATCTGTAATTACAAACTCTTCTGCCATTTGTTTTGGGTAAGTTTGAGTAGCACTGCTAGGCATTGGGAGCTGTGGAAGGATTTAGAGCAGGGCAGTGATATCAGATTTTAATTTTAGAAAACTAACTTGAATGGAGTGTAGAGAAGGGCATGGCAATTCTGGAAGGAGGGAGATAGGTAAGAAGACTGTTACAGGAATCCAAGCGAAAGATAAGAGCTTCTTTTAAGATGTAGGTAATGGAGGTAGAGAGATTTATACAGATTAGAGACATAGCAAGAAGGTTTGATTGGATTGATTGTGTAGGGCAAGGGAAATGGAGAAGGATGAGTCAAGGATGATAGTTCCGAGTTTCCCTAGGGAGACTGGTTGAACAAGGATGCCACTCAGTAAAGTAAATAATACATGAAGAAGAGCAATGTGAAAGCCAGGGAAGACAGACAAATTGCTTTGGAACTGTTAATTTTGCTTTGCTTGTGTACATCCAGATGGAAATTGGTTTTGTATGACTTAAGGCTCTGGAGAGCAACCTGGACTTATTGGGGTGGGCATGAGATTGAATGTAATCCTCTGGAGGAAAAGTTGTCTATAGCAAGGGTATTGCTCATGATAGAAGCCAATGAGAGCCAGGCACGGTGGCTCACACCTGTTATCCCAGAGCACTTTGGGAGGCCAAGGCAGGCGGATCTCAAGGCCAAGAGATCAAGACCATCCTGGCCAACATGGTGAAACCCCGTCTCTACTAAAAGTACAAAAATTAGCTGGGCGTGGTGGCACATGCCTGTGGTCCCAGCTACTTGGGAGGCTGAGGCAGGAGAATCGCTTGAACCCAGGAGGCAGAGGTTGCAGTGAGCCAAGATCCTGCCACTGCACTCCAGCCTGGCAACAGAGCGAGACTTCATCTCAAAGGAAAAAAGGAAGCCAGTGAGGGAAAAAACAAAACCGCCTGGGTCAGTAGAGGAACGGGGCGGGGATGTGTATTGAAAGAAAAGGAAGAAAACCAAAAGACAGGGGTGTTTTAGAGACCAAGAAAAAAATAGAGGTTCAAGAAGATGAATAGTACCAAATGCTATAGAGAGGGTTAATTAGACTTGGAACTAAAAGACATTTATTGCTTTTTTTTTTTCTTAAAAAAAAAAAGGAGTGGGGTAATTTGGAACTTTTCCCAGGGTAGTTTCACTGGAGTTGTGGGAACAAAGTCAGAAAGTGGTGCGTCGAGTGTGAATGGTATGTGAGAAAACGTAAGTTGGGACCTTAGACCAGCACTTCTGGTCTACGTTAATGTGTCTATGAGTCACTGGGAGATCACTTGGAGATCGAGATTCTGAATCAGTAGGTCTGGCATGGATGCCCAGATTCTACATTTCCAACAACCTCCCAAGCAGTGTGGATGCTGCTGTTCTGACAACCACCTGAACTCAGTATCCCCATTTGTTCATCAACGTATCCCAGAGCACTGGAGCTAACTTACAACGGCGCCATGGAATATTTTAAAATTTCAAAGGAAATACACCAGCATCATTAGATTGCTATATTAGATCACTGCATTCCTTTCAGTGATGTCATACCTTTGGGAAGCTGGATTTTCAGTGCTTGCTCTGATAAAAAGCAAGTACTGCCTGAAAATCAGTGTGGAACAGGAAGTGAGGCTGTCAGTGTTCAGTCTGAGTCCAAGGTTTAAAAAATTTGCAGTGCCCAACCGGCATCCAGTTTTTAGTACTTAAAATACTTACTAAGTGGTTTGGCTCTTACTGCTTAACAAAGGCAACTACAGTTGTTAGATACTTCTTTTGGCCGAGGATTACCCTGCAAGATCACTGAGACACTAAAGATTCTTTGAGCCAAGAAAGTCTGGAACCGTTGACATAGGACTTCTTCATAGAAACTTGTCTGTGGAACCAAAGAGAGCCGAGATGATTGGGCGGTTGGGCGGTAGCTAAAAGAGGAACAAAGGAGCATTTATTTTAAAATAAAAGAGACAGATATGTTATATGTTGGGGGAGGGAGCAGCTGATAAAGAAGCAACAAGTGTTGACTTAGAGTAAAAAATCTTTGAGGAGGTGAGAAAGGATGGAATCTGTTTTTTCTAAATATTGCTCCCAAACCAACACTGGTTTGTTAGAAGACATGCAGAACCTCATTCCCCACTCCAGACCTCCTGAATCAGAATATGCATTTTAACACCATCACCAGGTGATGTGTATGCATATTAAAATTTCAGAGGCACTATAGGAGGCAGGATTGGCCTTACATAGGAGAAAGAATGTCTCTTCCTTTTATTTATTCCATCACTATATTGTGTATACTTTCCTGCATTTTAGCCATTCTGACTGAGGGAAATGAGATGACAACGGTTATTTATTTAGATAAATTTAGAAATCTGGGGGTAAAAAGTTGAGGAAGTTTTTGCTTGTTTGCCGTAATTATCTCAGGTAAGCAAATAGAAAATATCTCCATCCAGTGAATAAGAAAATTGGGACTGATCGGGCATGGTGGCTCACGCCTGTAATCGCAGCACTTTGGGAGGTTGAGGCAGGCGGATCATGAGGTCAGGAGATCGAGACCATCCTGGCTAACACGGTGAAACCCTGTCTCTACTAAAAATACAAAAAAAAAAATTAGCCAGGCGTGGTGGCAGGTGCCTGTAGTCCCAGCTACTCAGGAGACTGAGGCAGGAGAATAGCATGAACCTGGGAGGCAGAGCTTGCAGTGAGCCGAGATCGCACCACTGCACTCCGGCCTGGCCAACAGAGCGAGACTGTCTCAAAAAAAAAAAGAAAAGAAAAGAAAATTGGGACTAAAATAATGGCTGAGAGATGTGAGCGATGGAGATTTGAAATAACCGTTTTGAGGAACATCAACAAACCTGACCAGCAATACAGACATTGCCAAGGAGTTCTGAAGGTCCACGTGAGGTCAGAGACAACTTTTAGTGGTGTCAATCTGCATAATTATAACTTTTTCCAGTGGTGCTAGTGGCTTGGGTGTAGGAACTGCAAAAATTGGATTCGTCTACATTTGTTGATTTGCAGCTTGAGGTTAATGAAAAAATAAGCTAGCAAAAATCTGTCCTGAATATGGAAAGAAATGAAGCCACAAGGAGGATGAGATGAGAAAAAGGAGTAGAAGGATTGGAGTTTTCCTTGCAAGCCAATGAAAAGGCCACATATCCTGAAGTTGAAAGAATCCTGGCCTTGTTTTTTTCCACAGGGAGAGGAAAATTCTTTCCTGTCAGGCTGCAGATATTTAATGGGGCTTTGTGACTGATTAGATAATAGGAAAGAAGTCTCAGTCTAGGATGACTCCTACTGTTCTGATATTAAAGATTACTGGGAACATAGTTAATAATTGCTGAGAAATTGACCTCCAGTGAGCATTTTTTTTTCTGGAAGGGAACGGCAGAGGGTGTGATGGGGAAGCATGGAGGCAGGATGAGATTTGGAAATGTCGAATTTGAGGTTGGATAGGAGAGTATATAGGTAAAGATGGCTGTTTAGACCACTGGAAACAGGGATATGGACCATAAGAGGTCAGATATAAAGATCAGCTTGGGATTCAGTGATATAATAATAGCTTCTATTGATTGTTCATTGTTATGAAGAAGACTGAGCAGTTTATATTGTCATTTTATCCTCTCATCAACGCTTTGAGGCAGGTATTAAACCATTTTACAGATGAAGAAGTAGGATTAGACACATGCCCAGGGCCACGCAGCTAGTAATTGTTAGAACCAACTAGATCTCTCCAATTCCAAATCCATGCCCTTCTAAGCTCTACTATATTTTAGGTCACCAGCTTCTGGGTCTTGATTGATACCTGACATGTTATAGAGCTTCTCAGATGCAAATAACCGAAACAAAACAAAAATATTTCAAATGAGCTTAAGCAAACCAGAACAAAATGTATTGGTCCTCATATCTGTGGATTTACTGATTGACTGGAAGAGTTGTAACCAAGGGCTCAGACAATATTATCAAAACTTGATCTCTTCAGCTTTTCTTTTCTTTATTAGTTACTCTCTGTAAGCTCACTGGATATGACAACAAGATGGCCCTAATAGTTTCAGCATTACAAGAGCTGCTCTTTACCAAGGGCTTTGATAAAAGTCCTGGAATCGAGCTTCATTGCCTCTGATTGGTTTAGGCCCTTTGCCCATTTCTGAACCAGCTTCTGGCCAGGCTTGAGCCACATGTCCACCCTGGAGGGTAGAGAGTGAACCTCGCCCAGGGGTAAGAACTGAGGACTACAGGTCAGGCTTTCCCAAGTAAATGAGGCACCTGGAAAGAGAAGAAGGGGAATGGATGCTAGGCAAACAAAAGCTGCTTGTCCACACATGGACAGGGATGAAAGTCTCCCCTGTGACTGCTTGAGGATGAAGATAAAGATTATGAGACTGTCAGTAATGATGAAAATAAGTGACATTTGTTAGATGCTTACTAGGTACCAGGTGCTATGCTAGTGTTTTACGTGTGTTCTATTTTTTATCCTCACCATAGGTTTTTGAAGTGTATAGTGTCATTATTTCCAAATACAGCTAGTAAGTGGTAGAGCTGAGATTTGAATTCAGGCTGGCCAGCTCCATATCTCACCCTCTCTGTTACCACCATAACATTTTAAACTTGTAATTTTCTCATTGTAGTTTTCATTTTGTCTAGTTACACTGGTTGACAGCATATAGTGAATCAGACAGACCTGGGCCAACAATTTTTCTACATAGTATGCTTAATAAATAATTGTTAATATGAATTAAATAGCATTTACTTTAAGTATTATAGTGGAAAATTTTTTAAATTCTTAGTTTTTCTCTTAAAATGTTTTGTGCTTTGTATTTTAATCTTATAAGTGGTTTTTTATGTTTAGCCACTCCGGTCCTAGAACTCTGTTTTTTTAAACTTCTTATACCATACTTGAATATGTAAAATTCTAGTTGGATTATTTCATTTTTAGTGTATCTGTAGAGATTATGGAAATGTTTTTGTTAATCTTTGTTTAGTCTTTGTAATAATAGGCTCAAAATCTTATCTAGTATTTCTATAAATGCTTTTTTATAAAAAGCTAATAGTGTGTTTTTAAGGCTTTTATTATCAAAATAATTTATTCTGAGGTTGTCCTATTATTCAAATTGATTATTCACAAAAATAGAAAGATAGTAGTCTCATTGTGCTCTTATTTTTAAGATGCTTATTTTAAGCATTAAAACCATGTGTTTTGCAACAGAGTTTGAGTTTTTAGACTGATGAAAGTTACCAAGTACCATTTTATTTTGGTTTTCATGATTTTGGGCTATGTGGTGCCAAGTATATTTCTTTTAATCCTGTCTGAAATGTCTGATCTGTCATTATAAAGGAAGCAGTGCAGGATTGGAAATCAGGAGACCCCTTTTTGTCCTTTGGGATTCCCCTCTCTAAAGAGTTTGGGCCAGACCTTTATGATCGTCTCCAGTTTTAAAATTCTAGTGTTTTTATTTTAAATCTCTGCTAGATCAGAAGCGCTGCCTGATGGATGTATAGTCTTAGAGCTAGATTGGAAGATTGCATACCCAGGTTCCTTATTTTAAAGATACACCAGCTGGGCATGGTGGCTCATGCCTGTAATCCCAGGACCTGGGGAGGCCAAGATGGGAGGATTGCTTGAGCCCGTGAGTTTGAGACCAGCCTGGGCAACAGAATGAGTTCCTGTCTACAAACACACACACACANGGCGCGGTGAATCAGTTCCTGTCTACACACACACTAGCCGGGCGAGGTGGCTTGTGTCTGTAGTCCCAGCTACTCGGGGGGCTGGGGCAGGAGTATTGCTTGAGCTCAGGAGTTTGATGTTGCAGTGAGCTATGATCACGCCACTGGTCTCCAGCCTGGGGGACAGAGACCTTGTCTCAAAAAAAAATAATAAAATAAAATAATAATAATAATAATAATAAAGATAACCCACGCTCAAATGATAGAGTCCGAGATGTCACCATCACTTAGAGGTAGTGGAGCAAGGACAGGCATTTCTGCCTGTGCTGCCTTACACTCTTCTTTCGTCGAAACGGTATTAGCAAATTGAAGACAGACAACATTCATTTATTTGATTAAAGGAACATTTATTGAATCGCTTCAATCTATCAGGCATTTTACTAGGCATGTGGTTAGCTGCAAAGATGTATAAATGGGGGAATGTGCATCAAAAGCCATGTGGTATGGAGGCCCAAAACTGGAATATAGAGTCCCAACAACCATGGGTTCACAATCTGACCACTTAGCAGCATGACCTCAGTTAAGTTAGCCATTCCAAGCCACATTTCTTTGTCTACAAAATGAGAATAATAGTAGTAGACATTTACACAGTTGTGAGGATTGAGATTATAAAGATTAAACTTAGCATAGTACGTGGCACATAGTAGACTGTCTTAGAGGTTTATGAAAGAAAGAAGGAATTAAGACTTACGGAACATTATCCTGTATTGTCTTGTTTGATTCATACCCCTGTGAGGTAGATAGTGATATCCTAATTTTTCAAATGAGGAAACAGCTCTGAAGGCTTGGGACTTCTCCAGGGTCCATAGCTATTGGTCAGACCTACCATACACATTATTTTAAACCAGTAAAATGACTGGTTTAAAATATTATAAAATAAAACACTATTTTAAGCATTTTTTTATATACTAGTTTATTAGCTTTGCACGTGATATACTATTGTTATTTTCACTTAACAGACAAGGGAAGTTAGGTACAGAGAGGTTGAATAATTTGCCCAAAGTGACACAGTCAGTAAGTGGCAGAGTCATGTGCTTCGTGTGCAGGAAATTTGGCTTCAGAGCCCCACTGTTCTTTTGCTATTGTTGTTTGTTTGTTTTTTGTGACAGAGTCTTGCTGTATTGCCTGGCTGGAGTACAGTGGTGCTATCTCGGTTCACTGCAACCTCTGCCTCCTGGATTCAAGTGATCCTCCTGCCAAGTAGCTGAGGCCACAGGTGTGCGCCACCACACCCAGCTAATTTTTAGTATTTTTAGTAGAGATGGCATTTCACCATATTAGCCAGGATGGTCTCGATCTCTTGACCTCGTGACCCACCTGCCTCGGCCTCCCAAAGTGCTGGGATTACAGGTGTGAGCCACCGCGCCTGGTCAGAGCCCCACTGTTCTTAATCTTTGTGTTCTTCCTTTTACTTCATGTTCTCTTTTGTGAAGGTAAAAAGCAGTTTTGCAAACTGGAAGGTGCCATGTGAGATGTGGTATTATATTTATCTGACTTGGTCCCTGTACTCCAGAGATTACAGTCCATCAGGCTAAACCTATTCATTTATTGCCACTGATACTCACTGGATATTGCTGTCACTATTTTGGTCACTTTTCTTTAAAAAAAAAATTCATTTTGTCAACATTTGTCATCTAATATGTCCCCAGAAATGGATACAAGCTTCAAAGATCTCTATTCTGCCAAGCTGTCTTACCCTCATTTTATAGCTTACTCTGCAAGATGAGAATAAAACTTGCCTCCCAGGGGTTATCAAGATTAAATGAAAGAATAAATGTTAAGTTATTAACACAGTGCAGGCACATAGTAATTTCTCAGTAAATGGTGGTGGTTATTACTTCTGTATAGTATGGTTGATTTTTGCCATTTTGAAAATAGGATTTATTTTTAACTTTATTAGAATTCATCATGTTGATTCAATTGAGATCACATTGAATCTTTCTTTTATTCATGATATTGGCTACCTTTCCCAGCTTTGTGTGAGCTGCATATTTTCCTATTCAGAAAGGTTACATTAATAAAATTCCTTTATTTGTGTGACTCAAAATCATTGATAAAAAGATAGACTAGGTAGGCCGGGCACTGTGGCTCATGCCTGTAATCCCAGCATTTTGGGAGGCTGAGGCAGGCAGGTCGCCTGAGGTTAGGAGTTCGTGACCAGTCTGGCCAACATGGTAAAACCTCATCTCTATTAAAAATATAAAAATTAGCTGGGCGTGGTGGCGAGTGCCTGTAGTCCCAGCTGCTTGGGAGACTGAGACAGAAGAATCGGTGGAACCCAGGAGGCGGAGGTTGCAGTGAGCCGAGATCACGCCATTGCACTTCAGCCTGGGCGACAGAACGACACTCTCCTGCAGTGGTATGGATGCAAAGATTAAACACTTCAGCTCTTAAAACAAGACCAGATAGAATTATTTGTAAAATGGAGATAATCATTTATCTGAATACCTCATGGAGTTGTTGCAGAATTGAAACGAGATAACTGTAAAGGCTGTGAACTAGAGTTCTATACAGATAGAACTTGTACTCTTATGACAGTTGTGACTTGAATCTTTGTCCATCATGCCACAAAATAATTCTCAGAAGTGTTGGGTTATCTGCCTACAAAGGGAGTTACACTGTTATTGAAAAAAACCAGCTGGGCATGGTGGTTCATGCCTGTAATTCCAGCACTTTGGGAGGCCAAGGCAGGCAGATCACTTGAGTCCAGAAGTCCGAGACCAGCTGGGCAACATAGTAAGACCCTGTCTCTATAAAAAATTAGCTAGTCTACTCAGGAAGCTGAGGCAGGAGCCCAGGAGGTTGAGGCTGCGTTGAGCCATGATCACGCCACTGCACTCCAGCAACAGAGCAAGACTGTGTCTCAGGAAAACAAAAATAGAAAAAAACCAGCTCCTGTTTATTGTAGCTATTGAATTCTTAAGAGCCTGATTTACATGTTTTCTGGCCAGTCTTACCAACTTACTGCTTTATAGCTGTACTACAAAAATGGAGCCACTCAATCACCTACCGAAGTGAATGAAAACCTCTAGATCTGAATGTGTCACTGTTTAAAACTCTTCAGTGGCTCCCTGGTACCCACTAAAATCCAAGTTCATTACTGGGGCTTACTAAGCTTTTGGGAAGGGGCCAGAGCTATGTCCAGCCTTACCTGTCGCATTCCTTGCCACACACGTCAGGTTCACCCTTGTTTGCAGTTTACACAGCATGTGTCTACACACACCCCGTGACCTTTTCTCTTCCTGGAATATTCCCCCTCTCCTTCCTTACCTGGCTAATTCATATTCTTTCAAAACTCATTTTTCAGATAGCCTTTCCTGATCCCAACCTTCTCCCCAGTGAAATAGTCAGTGCATGGACTGGTCATTTTAATTGTCATCTGTGTCGGAATGATCAGTTTTCCTCTGTGTTCTACTCACACTTCCTAGCACTATGCTTTACACATACCCTAACTGAACGTGTTCAGAATTGAATGCCTGATCTCTCCCATTCTCCAGACTCAGGCTGCACCTTATGCTGTCTTCATCTGTTTATGGTAATTACATTTTCCCTATTGCTGAAACCAAAACCTTAGAGTCATCGTCTTTTATACCTCATACCAATCGTTCTGGACATCTCGCTTTATTCTGCCTTTAAAATAGTATGAGCATCCTACCACTTCTTACCACCTCCATTGCTACCACTGTGATCCGAGTGATCATTGTACCACACCGGGTTTACGCGGTAGCCTTCTAACTACTCTTCTGCCTTCCACTCTTACCAGCCCTCAGTCTATTTTGCACATCAGGACGTGGCAGATTTTGTGGTAAAAAATTTAGGTTTTGTGGACTGCGTGGTCTCTGTCATAGCTGCTAGACCGGAGCACAAAAGCAGCCATAGAGAATATGTAACTCAATGAGTGTGACTGCATTCCAGTACAACTTTACTTATAAAAACAGGCAGTGGGCTGTAGTTTGCCAGCTCCTGCTCTACATGGCAACCAGACTACACAGTGCCTTCCGAAGTGTGACTTAATCTTTATACTGTCGTCTAAAGCCCTCCATGGTTTGTTTCCCCAACCCCTTACCTGTCTGACTTCATCTTCCGCTGTTGTCTGCTTTGCTCCCTCCTCTCCAGTCACACTGACCTTCTTCTTCCTCAGATATGCCAGGCCCATTGCCATCTGATTCTTTGCACCGGTTATTCCTTTGGCCTGGAACATTCATTTCTTCTTAAGTGTCAACTTCTCAGTCTAGGCGTACCTGACCAACCACCCTATAAATAATTACATTCTAGCATTGTATTCCCTATTCCATTTTTTTTTCTTCGTAATGCTTCTACCATATGTTACGCTGTATATTGACTTAATTTTTTTCTCTTTTCCTGCTAGAATAAATGTTCCCTTAAGGCAATAATTTTGTGTCTTTTCTATTAAGTATTGTATCCCCAAGATCTAGAACAGTGCCTGACATATAGTAGGTGCTCAGAAAATATTTGTTGAATGAATACATAGTGTATATTTTTAGGGTTTAATTTTTTAAAATATTTTTTAAACAAGCTCTTTCTCTCTCGCCAGCACCACATCCTTTCTGTTTCACACTCGTAGTGTTGCTCTAAGCTGCTCTGTCCTCTCCATTCTCACTCCCCTTTATTCTGGCTCTCATCTATCAGCAGTGTGTCCATAACCTTTTATTCCATGTCATCCGGGCCATCCTCTCTACAAGTGGACTGAGTGATGTTTGTAAAATGGAAAAATGATGATTTTATTATTCAAAACTCTTTATTTTTGGCCTTTTGCCAGTTAGAATGCAGTGCTTGTTTAAACTACAAGATCTCTTATGAAGGAATAATTGTCAACAAAAAAAAAGTACAGGATCTCAGGCCTCGTGCTATACCTGATAAGTCATAATTGCAAGCGGAGGGGATAAGAATCATTATAATTTAGGAAGTAACCCAAGTGATTCTTACTGAACACAGTTGGCCAACACTGGCCTATAAGGTGAAGTTCCTCAGTGAGTCACTGAGAGCCTTTTTGAGCTGCCCCTGCCTGTCTCTCCTACCCCATCCCTAATGCTCCACACCGCACTTCATCTTCTAACAGTTTTTCTATTTGCATTTCTCTCAGAGTGCCATATTGATTCTGTTTTCGCAAATATTCTTTTCCCTGTACAGAACAGAATCTTCTACTCTGGAAAACTTCTATTTTTCTTTCAAAATTCTGCACATTTGTCACTTTCTCTATGGAAGTCTTTTCTGATACCCCATTCCCATGACAAAGTTAATTATGTCTTTGCTGTCTGGGTACTTGTGTAAGTCAGACTCTGTTCTGGTGTTTGTTACACTGTACTGTGTGCCTTTTCATAACTGTTTGCCTGTTGTGACCTGACCTGAGCCAGTAGTGGTTTACGGGTATTAGGTTTTTATTGAGAGGTGCTGTCGTTTGGAGGCTACAGTTAAATGAGTGTTACAGATCTCTTCCCCCAGAACCGAGCTTCTAAATGGCATGTTACTGTGAAAGCCAAACTCACACTGAGTTTTGCCACACATAAAAAAAATTTATTAGCAAGCAAGCACAAAAATACTGTTTTATTAGGTGGATGAAATTCCTACTCTCTATCCTTTTAGAACATCTGACAAGCACCTTTTTTTTGTTTGTTTGTTTGAGACGGAGTCTCGCCCTGTTGCCCAGGCTGGAATGCAGTGGTGCAGTGTCGGCTCACTGCACCCTCTGTCTCCCAGGTTCAAGCGATTCTCCTGCCTTAGCCTCCTGAGTAGCTGGGATTACAGGCATGTGCCACCACACCCGGGTGATTTTTGCATTTTTAGTAAAGATGGGGTTTCATCATGTTGGCCAGGCTGGTTTCAAACTTCTGACCTCAGATGATCCATCTGCCTCGGTCTCCCAAAGTGCTGGGATTACAGGCATGAGCCACTGTGCCCGGCCTGCCAAGCACCTTTTATGAAAGGTTTATTTAAGGCAAAAATGCTAGTGTGCTTTTAGGATTCAGCTGAACCTAATTGGAATCAGATAACAGAATTCCTTTATGGGGAACTAACAGAACCAGCAGGAGTCATAAGGGTCAGGATACAGTCCCTAAGAGTAAGCTATTAGATTCACTAGATTCATGTACATGTTCAGGTAAGAGCAGTGGTCCCTATACAGTGTGTGTAGCCATAACACCTTTCTTGAGCACCATTCTTTTCTAATACTGTCATAATTTCTAATATCCACTGTGTTAATTACTAAATTCTCTGGCTTTGAGGTGAGATAAGGCTTCTTGAGTTGTCTCACTGGAGTAAGTTTTTGATTACAAGCTTTCCTCATTTACTGATGATTATTTATATCTAGTCTTGGGCTTGCATGTTAACTAAGTGCTCCAGGATGAATGTCAGGAACCTCTCACTCATGTCCTCTGGTCCATTAAAACAAATAATGATTACACTGTGCCAAAATAACTTAAGGAATTTAAATCGTAACTCTTCTAGACCTTGGAATTGAAACAGATGTTTAACTTTTAATCTCTGTATCCTCATGCCTAGTGCTCAGTGAGCCTCAACAAGTGCCAGAATGTATATTTGTAATGTCAAGCAGCTAAGTGTTTTGTATTTTTGTTTTTAATGCTAAATTGCAGACTCTCCCAAGGAATTATATTAATAATATAACAAGTTTGCCATAGCTGTCAGAACATCTGTCTCAACAGTGATACTTCCTTGCATGGGCTGGAATGAGGTCGTGTAATTCCCTGGGTGGGGATCAAGCTGACACCTGCTGTGACTCCCCAGTCTCCTTGTGGAGAGAGGTTGCTCTGTCTTCCTCATGAAGTTTGTAGTGGGAGTGGTGTGTGTAGTATAAATACAGAGCCCTGCTTGGGAACCTAGGGAAGAGTTGTGTGGTGCTGGTAAGATTATAGCTGAGGCTGACAAATTGTAGACCTCTATTCTGACAGCAGAGCTAGACAGCTCAAAATATAATGTGTTTTACCAGATGGATTCCTTATTTGTAAAGTATAACTTTATCAATTCTTCACTAAAAGGGAAATGAAAGCTCAGAGAGTACTAAGGCATCATGATATATCTCTAGATTATACTGTCGGGAGCATCACTTTTCAGTTGGTTTTTAAGTGTGTATTTACATTTTTTGTTTTTTATCATAGTCTGGAATTAGAGCCCAATAAGGAAAGTAGCTTGGTGTTAGATTATTAAACAATTCATAATTCTTGGGCCATTTGGAGAGTGATTTGGATCAATGCTATTTCTTCTTCAATAATCTTTCATTTTTTCCTGCATTTTTCATACTTCTATGAACATGGGAAGAATCGTGGACTTTTAAAAACTTTACATTGATAATTAATGTAATTATATTCTGCCTTCCTGTACAGATAATAAAAACTTTGTATTAACATACTCTTCTACACAAGCAGAGTAAAAAGGTTGAAATTGTTGTGTCATATGACAGCGGTTAAAAACCAAAGAGCTGTTGAAAATCAGTAGGGGGCCAGTGTGGTGGCTCACACCTGTAATCCCAGTACTTTGTGAGGCCATAGTGGGAGGATTACTTGAGACCAGAAGTTCAAGACCAGCATGAACAGCATAGTGAGAGCCCATCTCTAGAAAACTTTTAAAAATTAGCCAGGTGTCATAGCATGTACCCATAGTCCCAGCTACTTGGGAGGATTGCTTGAGCCCAGGTGTTCAAAGTTACAGTGAACCATGATCACGCCACTGCACTGCAGCCTGGGTGACAGAGTGAGACCCTGTCTCTAAAATAATAATAATAAATCAGTAGGGAAAAGATTAACCCAGTAGAAAAGTGGATAAAGGATATGAGCAGGCAGTTGAAGAATTTAAATGACCAATAAAAATATGCAAAATGCTGACTTAAAAATATAAGATGTAATTAAAACATTAGTAAGATAAGTGTTACCTATCAAATTGAGTTATTTTCAAAGATTAAAACTTACTACGCCAGGTTGGCAAATGGTTAAAAAGATGTGTGTACTCATACAAAGCCAGTAGGAATATAAGCTCATGCACTCATTCTGGAGAACATTTCAGCAATCAAAAAGCTTTAAGGCCTAATAATTTCACTTATAGTAATTTAATTTTAGGAAGATATCAAGGATTTACAAAGATTAAGCTCCGAAACTATTGTTGATCACAATATTATTATAATAGCATTTTTTAATTTTTAAGAAGCAACCTATATGCCCTTATATGTCTTTTAAAATATATATATACTTATCATTTACACTTAGAAATGAATTAGTCAAAAAATTAGTCAGAAATCATTTACAGTAAGTCAACTTTTGACCACTGAGTTGTTTACTGTGATCAAGAAAGCAGGAAGGCTTAAGGAGTTCTCATTCTAAATGACTTTATTTCATAATAACCTGTTCTCTGTTCTCTTCTCTCTATACTCCCTTCCTTGGCAATCTCTGGCAGGCACACGGCTTCAACTATCCCATGTGAAGATGGCTCCTAAATTTACATTTCCAGTCTTGACTTTTTCTTTGGAGTTCCACACTCACGCTTCTAACTGCCCTTTGAACATCCCCACCTGGGTGGCCTTCCAGCATGACCTGTTTTCTTCCGTATTTGAACTAGATTTTTGTAGACCCCTAAGGTAGTGATAGTGATGCGTATGTGTGCTTTGGGAGTGGGTAGGGAAGAGACTTAAAAAGGTCTAACTGTAAAACTGAAAAATACCATGTGCAGTACAGCAGGTTCTTGAATAACATTATTTTATTCAGTGTCATTTTGTTACAATGTTGATGAGGGAAAAAGAATCAGTTCCTGGCTGAGGCCACTGTCTGTGTGGAGCTTGCAGGTTCTCCCCATGTCTGCGAGAGTTTTCTTCAGGCGCTCCAGTTTCCTCCCACATCCCAGTGTGTGCATCTTTGGGATGTGGACTGGCGTATCTGTTATCTTAGTGTGAGTGAATATGGGGGTGTGTGTGAGTGCACCTTGCAGTAGAATGGTGTCCTGCCCAAGGCTGGCTCCCATCTCATGCTTTGAGCTCCCAGGATAGGTCCCAGCCACCTGCAACCCTAAAACTGGACTAATGGCATAAATAATTATCTTGTTTTTATTAATCTTTCTTAAATGTATTTGTAGCTCACATTTATTTCAGGGTTTACCATTAGAAGTGCTTTGGTCTTTATTTAGAAGTTTGCCAATGTTTTGTGACCACAAATATGCTATAGCAACTTAACTTGGTTTCATTATACATTGTTTCACCTAAAGTTTCCAAGAACCTATCGAGGCTGTTAAGTGAGGACTTACTGTACATCCTGACATGGGAGAATTGGGCATTAGGCATGAGCATATGCCACTGCAGCAGGTGCTGGGCCGCTTAGGAGTCTGGATTACCAATTCATCTGAACTCTTGGGCAGACTATACACATGCCTTTCTGGAGCAAGGAATTGAAGAACAGTACAGAGGGAAGTTGTTTTTCTCTAGACTGCCTCAGTTCATATCCTGTCTCTGCCATTTAGAGTCTCTGACCTTTGGCAATTTTTTTCTTTTCACTGTAGTGTAGTTTTCTGGTCTCTAAAATGGGGGAGAAATTGTGCCTACCTAAGGTTTGCTGTAAAGAATGGCCGAGGTAATCCATGCCTGGGCTATAAGTGATGAGTAGATGTTAGCTATCAACCTCTACATAAGGCATAGTGCTATGTCAAAGCATAGTGCTTTAATAATATAGTTTAATAGGATAACTTTTCTGATAGTAAACCTTTTCCCTTCATTCAGGGTAAAAATAGTAGTTCTATAACCCATCAAAGTTTAGTTCTCTAAGCTTTGTATCTCTGTTTTACAATAATTCAGCTCAAAAAAGAAAAATAAGTTTCCTGGTTCAGCTTCGTATTTAAGCCTTCTAATGCTAGAAATAAATGTCTCTAGATTCCTCGGAGGCATTGCAGACCTCTTCCTTTTATTCTCAGAGTGAAAAACAAATTTATGCTGTTTCCTATCTTAAGAACATTCTCAATCAGCCAGGCACAGTGGCTCACGCCTGTAGTCCTAGCACTTTGGGAGGCCGGGGCAGACAGATTGTTTGAGCCCAGGAGTTGAAGACCAGCCTGGGCAACATAGTGAGACCTTGTCTCTGAAAACATAAAAAGAACATCTTTAATCATATATATTTTCCTATCAGAAAAGAAAAAAATAGTATTGTTTTATTTTGTTTATGTATAAATAGGTTTTTCTCAATGGGAAATTGAAACATTTAAAGTTGGTGTCTCTATAAGGTGGCAAATTAGGAATTTACCTCAGAATTATATAGTGGTGGATTGCATTCGTTTCTTTTTCAGGCTTTCTCGTTCATAGGGTTACGTTGGTGTTTTTTGTGTTATCCTTTTTACAATTATAGTTGTGAACTGCCTTTCCTGGGGCTGGTATTGGCAAGTTAATTGAGTTGGCGATCCATGCAGGCCCTGTGGAGCACTCATCTCCTCTCCCTTCTTCCTTTCTCTTCATTTTTCAGTATTCGTGTCACCAGAGCAGAGCACAAGGGACCTAGGGAATGCCAGATAAGACTAAAGTGGTAATGGCCACTTTTAAATAATACATTTAGATGGTGATAATTGAGCAATACTGGGGATTATAGAACTTAACACAATTAAATTAAATTTATTAAAACTTTTCTTCAAAACGTGACATTTAAAACTTTTCTTTATTGTGCCTTTTATTTTTTCAAAGAATCCTCACTTGGAATTCAAATACTACATAGGAAACAGCTAAGCACTGCCTCTAGTTGAAGGTTGGGGTAAAACCTGCTTGTTTGGCCTCTTCTCATATCACTTCATTCCCCATTAGTCCCCACCCCTAGATACCTCCCTAGGGCTCCAGGGCTTTAAGGAAAGCAGTTTAGAAGTGACTAATACAAACAGATCCCATGTTGGGGGATAATCCTGGTGCCCTCAGTTTTGTTCTATTCTGGGATGTCTGGCTCATTTTGACAGTTACCGATCAACTAACTCCCCTCCTACCCAATGCTTGTTAATAAAACGCTCTTTCACCTAGTGTTTCCATTTTCATGTACAGTGACTCCATTCATTTACTTACCTAGGCTGAAAACCCCAATGTCATTCTTGACTCCTCTTATTCTCCACCCATTAGCAAATCATGTTGGTTTTCTGCCTTCAGAATACACCCCACTTTGCTACTCTGGGCTCAGCCTCTTTGGTTTCTTGCCCAAAAACTGTAATAGCTAACTTAGTCTTCTCTTTTCACTCTTTCCTTCCTGCAATCTAGTACAGTAGTTGATTCCGTGGGTTCTAGAACCAGATTCCCTGTCATGTGACTTTGCGAATAGTAGTTAGCCTTTCTAAACCTCAGTTTAGGGAGTGAGGATGAGAACAATGATACTGTTTACCTCACATGGTTGTGTCAGACAACTTATTATGCACAAATTACTTAGGACGTGGCAAGCAGTAAATGTCCAATACATGTTAGGTGGTAAGTGATATTGAGGTTGTTGTGGTTGTTTTTATTTATACAGACTTGAAACTGATATTCTTAAAACATTAGTCAGATACATTCTCTATTGGCTTCCTGTCCCTTCTTAGCACAGTATCCAAAGACCTTCCTGTGGCTTACCAGGCCGTGCAGCTCTGGGTTACCTGGTTCCTCTCTGATCACATTGGCCCGTGCTCGCTGTGTTCCTGCCACACTGGCCTGCTGTTCTTTCCTGCCTTGTTCAGCCTTTGAGCACTCATTTTCCCTTTGCCACATTGCTCTCCCTTCAGAGATTTGCCCAACTTGCCGCTCTCTTCATTTAAGTAAGCCGAGATGTCAACCACTGTTCAAGAATATCATGTCATCGTTCTCTATATACTTAATTTTTTTCATATCTTAAGAAAATATAACTTTTCACTACCTAACATTATATTATATATCTGTTTATTGGCTAATTATGCCATTAGACCAGATTTCATAGTACAATAGTCCCCTCTTATCTGAGGGCAATACCTTCCGAGATCAAAGTGGATGCCTGAAACTGTGGATAGTACCAAATCCTATATATACTATGTTTTTTCCTGTACATACATACCTATAATAAAACTTAATTTATAAAGTAAGAGATTAACAACAACAATAAAATAGAACAATTATAACAGTATGCCAACATTGCTACTCTTGCACTTTGAGCTGTTATTAAATAAAATAAGGTTTTCTTGAACACAAGTACCATGATGATTGCTCTGATAACCTAGAAGGCTACTAAATGACTAATGGGCGGATAGCATCTACAGTGTGGATATGCTGGACAAAGGGATGATTCATCCCAGGCAAAACAGGGCAGGATTACAAGGTATTTCAGTGCACTCCTCAGAACGGTGTGCAATTTATGAACTATTTATTTCTGGAATTTTCCATTTAATATTTTTGGACTAAGTTGACCAAAGGTAACTGAAATCACAGAAAGCAAAACTTCTTTTAAGGAGGGACTACTGTCAATGAGTGCAAGGGACCTTGTCTCTTTCGTTCATCATTTTAGCCCCTGTGCCTTTCATATACATAGTAGATGCTCAAGAGGTATTTGTTAAATGGATATATGGGATGCGATGGGGTGAGTGAATGACAAATATTTTCCCCTTCCTTCTTTGCACAAGAGGTACTGAAGTTACCAGATAGTTGGAAAGGCCCAAATTAACTTTTTTGAGATGTAGAGTTCAGGTTTCCCCCTTCTTTCCCATTAATAACAATATATTGTGTAATTCATCATGATTACCTCAGTTAACCACAAATGGAGTAATTGCGTTGTTAAATTAGTACCCTCTTACAGTTACTATTCAAGGTAAACTTCTTTCCTTGGTAGCTAGTGACAGGAAAATCATTTGGGCTCATCATTTATTGATCACTTAAACCCACTAAGCCCATGCCACACTCCTGGTTGTTACCAACCTCCAGTGCTGAAAGAAGGAACTTAAGTCTGTCTGGAGTCAGGAAAAACAGAGACATATATAATGTTCTCCAAAAATTCTGCTTCTCATAAAGAGCAGTGAATTCAGAGTGTCTAGGAAAACAGGATTTTAAAATAAGGATTTAGGTTTAAGATGCCTCTCAGTTTCTTAGGGATGGGAAGTAAATTTTAAAAATTAGCATTTTTCTTTAATATAGTAGAACAATTTGGTTACTGTTTGATAACTTTATGCTAATTCATTGACTTTAATATATGAAGAAATAAAGGACTTCAAGAATAGCTCATAACAAACTGGGGGGCGTGGTGGCTCATGCCTATAATTCCAGTACTTTGGGAGGCTGAGGCGGGAGGATCACTTGAGGTCAGGAGTTCAAGACCAGCCTGGCCAACATGGTGAATCCCTGTATCTACTAAAAATACAAAAAGTAGCCGGGCATGGCAGCATGCACCTGTAATCCCAGCTATTCAGGAGGCTGAGGCAGGAGAATTGCTTGAACCTGGGAGGCGGAGGCATTGAACTGAGATCATGCCACTGTACTCCAGCCTGGGCGACAGAACAAGACTCCGTAAAAAAAACAAACAAAAACAAGAATAGTTCATAACCTTGAACGTCTTTGTCTGTTTTCTTCATAATTCCTGAGAACTTTTTAAAAATTCCTTTACCAATTTCAGTTGATTATCATGTACACCTAGAATATGGAAGTTTTTTTGTGCTTTTTATTTTGGGCCTCTTTTCTACCTTTATGCTTAACATTCAGCAATCTTCTGAACCGTATCTTGTTATTATCTGAGCAAATAATTTTCTTTCTGATTCAAAGAGGGTAAACTTACATAAGCTAATTTGTTTAGTCTTTTAAAAAAAAAAAATCACTGACATTAAATGAATTAATGTTTGGAGTTGAGTTGACCTAAATGATCCCTATTACAACATAGTAAGACCCCATCTCTACAAAAAAATACAAAAATTAACCAGCCTGGTGACACGTGCTTGTAGTCCTAGCTACTTAGGAGGCTGAGGTGGGAGAATCACCTGAGCCCAGGAGGTTGAGGCCGCAGTGAGCCATGATTATGCCACTGCACTCCAACCTCAACAACAGAGCCAGACCCTGTCTCAAAAAAAAAAAAAAACACAACATTGGTACCATTCAGAGACAGTGTCAGGTGGGGTGTTTGACTGGGTTGGTTCACCTATCAGATGGTAAAGTAGGTGTTCTTAGGTGAGCTCAAGGAAGAGAGAAATCTTCCCATGGAGCAGGACAAAAACTCACTTGATCTTGATTATCTATATTTATATGACTGTGAAAGTAGGACCATGAAAATTTTCTAATCTTTGGAGTTACCACTGTGAAGCAGAATTCACCAGTCCTTGAATTGTTCATCAGCCTATCTTGTGTTCCCTATAAATATTAATGTAGAATAGCCTTATCTTTCTTATCTACAAAATATTATTTTTATTAGAAGAATCTAAGTGTAAATCAGTAGCCAGAAATCAGAGATCTGATTTATTAGCTGTTCTCTCTTTTTATTTATATGTGGACTTTAATAATCATCATCATTATTATTATTACAGGCCATGGTTGCTTGTTATCCGGGCAATGGAACGGGTTATGTACGTCATGTTGATAATCCAAATGGAGATGGAAGATGTGTGACATGTATATATTATCTTAATAAAGACTGGGATGCCAAGGTATGCAACTTAATTGAGCATTTATTTTTTTCTTACAGAAGCATTACGTTCATACTTCTGATAGGTGAGACTGTCACAGACACAGTTAAAAATTTTCCTCTTAAGTTTGTTTCAGTCTCAGGTATTAGGAGTGGATTTTTGTAAAATGAAACAAATACTAGTCTAAGTTATACAACATAATACCTGTAGTTAACAATGTAGTGTTGTGCACTTAAACATTTAAGAGAGTAGATTCCATGTTCAGTGTTGTAAACACACACACACACGCGCGCGCACACACACACACACGAGGTTAAGGGAAGGGAAACGAACTTTGAGAGGTGATGGATATGTTTATTATCTTGGTTGTGGTGTGTCACGGGGGTGTGCATATACATTCAAACTCATCAAATCGTAAATGTTAAAGATAGGCATTTTTGTATATCAGTTATAACTCAATAAAACCATATAAAAAAGTACTGATAAATCTTTAAAAGTGGATTCATTTATTTTCAGATATTAGAGCATTTATCTAAAATCTAACTTTTTTAGAAAAGTGACCTTTATTAAAATATTTTCCTTTTAATAGTTTTTAGACAAACACTTCTGAGAACAGTTGTTTTATAATGGCTTTGGGGGAGATTATAGATCATTGTTAAGGAAATAAGGATTATTTGCTGTGTTATTCTTTGCATTTTTGTAAAAATATTGTATGGCATTGAGTTGTTTAATTGAATATTGGAGGCAGGATTCAGTCTTTCCCTGATTATTAAAAAACTGGAATTTTATCAGTACTGACAAGCCCTGTAAAATCAATTAGAATGTACAGTATATTTAATCTCTCTTGTTTTAAATATATATTTTCTTAATATTAGCATGAGTCTCATTAAATTTAAATGATTTTTTTAAATATGTCATGTATTACTACAGTAGAGACTGTACAGACTAATTTTTTGGTTGATTTTTTAAAATCTTAAGTAAAATATTCAAATAGAAAAGTGGCTTGTGTATAGTTCAGTGGATTTTCACAAAGTGAACATACTTGTGTAGCCAGGTGTAAAGGTCAAATAACCTTTAAAACACCTCTTTCTCTGCATCCCCCAAAACACACACATGGAAACTGCCTGAGTCTTAAATGTACAAAAACCTAATCCTACCCTAAAAAGTGTTTTAAGTTTAGAATATGCTCACAGTGCTCCAGTAATCTTTTTAAAACACACACTGATTTGAAGAGTTTTCTCTGCCCTAGTCCAGGTTCAGAATGGAGCTAAACTTTCTGCTAAGTATATATTGAGGCATTATGTCAACAAGCATGGTTTTTCTGTTACAGCTTTCGAAGTTTGAAGTAGAGAAATAAATTTTGTAATTGAATTTGAGCTCAAGGCACAAAACAGATTGGTGTAACTTTAGTTAAAATTTAAAAATTGACTTTTTTTCAGATTTTGTGAATAGCTAGAAAGCTAGAACTGTGTTTCATCAACTTCTAACTTCTAGATTTTGTTGGGCTTTTTCTAGGCTGATCTTACAATTTCTATAAGACTTAGGGTCATTAATATGTAGGTTTTAAATTAGGACATAGGCAGAAAAACATCCCTAGTGTTTTTATATGTGGAATAGAAGTTTTCCGTTGCAAGATTGCACTGAATATGTAGTGTGCCAGATGTTCTGGATGCTAGGGATATAGCAGAAATGGAATTAGCCCTGGCAGAGCTTAGGATCTATTGGAGGATACAGATCAGAAAGATTGACAGTTACAGATAGTTATGCAAAGTGTCAAGACAGATTGCTATGAGAGCACACAGGAGGGCCACCTAATTCAGAGGAAGAAGAGTGGATGTGTCAAGTAGCCATTTCTCTTAAAACATTTTCAGCAGGTCACCTGTGGTACTCCCAGTGACTTGAGTCAAAGGGAAGGGAGCAGGAAAAAAGGAAAGAAAACATGTTCTCAGTTTGGAGGTTCTTCAGATATTTGCATATAGCCTGGGGAATCACTCGGAACAACACTGGAACCTGAGGAGGTTGGCAGGGGTATCAAAGTAGCTAGAATTTAACTTACCTGATGGTGAGCCTGATAAAGCTTTAACTGTAGATTCTAGGTTTAGGCTCAAAGTCCATGCTGTCCTGACCAGGTGTTAGAGTTTCTTTCAATTTTAAGAGTCTACCTGCTTCGGAGTGTAGTTATTCAAGAGTAAGGAGCTACTTGGTTGGTTGAGTTTTGCCTAGCCCCAGATGTTAAACACCACAAGGACAAAGTCTGTCTGCATTATTCCCTACTCTGCACCCAGAGTCCACCACAGTTCCCACTGTGATTTGATGCCTAGTTGGTGTTTAGGTAAATAATAATCCTTTATGGATAGAATCAAGTTTCACAAGCAGGTGGTGCATCAAGCCCAATCTGGAAAGGGAGAGCCACAGGTTCTAATGGACTACATGCTGATGGTGATGGTGATGATGACAATAATGATGGTCATAATAAATGATGACACTTTCTACTGATATACTGAATTATTTAAATGAGAGGTATCTGTGACTATCCTATTGTTTATTGAAATTTAAAGTATGGTAAACTCTTTATTTGACATAATCTATTTCTAATAATAATTTTTTCAAAATTTCTTGAAGTCTATTTCAAGAGTGGGTTAAGCATATCATTAGCATAAATAAATGTTTAGTAGTTTTAAAAACTTTCAAGCATCATTTTAAGACTTTTAAATTCAGATAACATTCTTGTGTTTCATCGGATACTTATAAAAATCCCTAAAATGGCTGGGCACAGTGGCTCACAGCTGTAATCCCAGCACTTTGGGAGGCTGAGGTGGGCAGATGACCTGAGGTCAGGAGTTCGAGTTCAGCCTGACCAACATGGTGAAAACACATCTCTACTAAAAATACAAAAATTAGCCGGGCATGGTGGCGCATACCTGTAATCCCAGCTACTCAGGAGGCTGAGGCCGGAGAATTGCTTGTACCTAGGAGGCGGAGATTTTAGTGAGCTGAGATTGTGCCACTACACTCCAGCCTGGGTGACAGCGAGACTCCATCTCAATAAATAAATAAATAAATAAATAAATATCCCTGAAATAAGAGCTAAATTTTTCCTTGCATCAATGCATATACTTTTAAAATTGCAGCTCATCTTCATACTTTATTAATTGAGATGTATTTGTGAATAATCCAATTAAGACATTGAAATTGTCTCTTTTTTTTCCCCTAAATTTAATCTTGTAGCATTTTTGGTTACTCCTACTTACAGATTTGTCTCTCTTCCTAGGTAAGTGGAGGTATACTTCGAATTTTTCCAGAAGGCAAAGCCCAGTTTGCTGACATTGAACCCAAATTTGATAGACTGCTGTTTTTCTGGTCTGACCGTCGCAACCCTCATGAAGTACAACCAGCATATGCTACAAGGTAGTATTCCTTTTCAGAAAAAATTGGTTTAGAGTATGGTAGGACAGGAGGGAATCTGTAGAGTAAACTTGAAAGCTTTCTAATGAGTATTTTCCTGCCAGGTACTTTTCACAGTCATTTTAATTTGAATAATTGTATAAGATTTATGTTGCACAGTCATCTGAATTCAAATAATTGTATAAGACTCATTAACAGTTAGTACTAAATGTGTCTTTCTCTGCACAGCCACTCTGAAGAAAGGGAAGCACAGGCCCTCCCATCTTTCTAGCACTCTCTCCTTGCTTAGTGCATCTCTTAACTACTATCCATTCTTTGATTTTTGTAAGAGTATTTTACTTGGGAGAGAGAACGATCAAGAAAAGGAAAAGGATTTTTTAAAAGGTGGTGAGGGACAAAAGAGAGGGACAACATAGGAAAATGGATACATAGTAGAAAAATCAGAGGTAACCAGAGAGTAGAAGTGAAGAGAAAAACGGAAGAAAGAAAAGTAGAGAACAGGTTACCATGTGTGGCAGTTAATGTTAGGAAAATGATCCTATTAGTTTTACAAATAGTGAACATCTGTTTCATTATACTTTTTCTACAGGGTATTTGCAGCCTATTATGTTTAGTGCTTTATTTTAAATGCTTTTTTAAAAAACATTTATCCTGACTCAAAATGCTCTGGCTGTCAAAACGAGATATTGTAGACATTATCATGAAAGTAAATATTTGTAGAAAAATAGTACCGTTTTTAAAATACTTACTTTTTATTATGGAAAGGTCTTGGAACATTCTGATAGTGAGCTCCTGGCATTCATTTGCTGTATCTGGCTTAGGAGATGCTAGGGCGGCGAGAAGAGGCACAGGCTTAGATGTGCTGGGTGGAAAGTTGGCGTTAGTAGTGATGGTCGACTCTAACGACTTGATTATCAGCTGTACCTTTTTTCTTCCTGCATTCTGAGATGTGTTGCCTGCATCCTAATTCACATAATAAGTAGCAAGCTAAGCAGGTTGTAGCCAGAGATGGTAAGAAATCCTGAATGGAAACCAAAGAAAGACTGTCACATCCCATGATGTGCCCTTTTCAATTCAGTGTCTCTTCCCAGTGGCATCCCAGTGCCGTCTCTGCCCCCTGCTGCTTCTGTAAAGATTTTCTGACCCAGAAACTGCCTCATAGACCTTCCTTTTCATGAAATCTTGAGTGTTTGGTTGTGTCCTTTTTAGATATATAAATAACAGACATTTGGGAGTTTATAGTAAATAAATGCCAGATGACATGGAGGCTAGGTGCTACAGGAGTTAAGAGGAATGAAGGTGGTGCTACATTGGAGAGATGGGCAAGTGCGCCTTGAAGGGAGAGGCTTAGCTGGCGTAGGTGAGGAGAGGCAAGGAGTGCAGTCGTGTTAGTAAAGTTCTGGGGGAAAAAGCGTAGTTGTTCCAGTTAAGGCACAGAAAATCATGTGAGGAAAAGGATTCTTGAAGTAGAATCCTATTCTGATCTTATCTAGAATGGGTGATAAGGCTGGAAAGTTAGAATGACATAAGGTAAGTTGTTGATCCAGATAGTAGAATTCTGATTGCTAAGTAACTAAAAGTTTAGGGCATGGGCAAAAGATACATACAATTATGTATCTGAGCCCTTTCCGATTTCCAGGGCCACCCGAAAGTAGAAGAAGCCACATGGTAAGAAAGGTAGTGGCAGTCTGGAAACAGCAGAGTCTGGTCTGGAAGTCAGGAGGCCTCCTTAGATCTCAGCTCTGTGATTCACCAGTGGTGGGGTCTGTACACCTCAGACTCCCAGTTGTCCAAACTCCCAGACTCTTTACTTCAAAATACGTTACGTGATTTTTCATTCTATCATATTTACTGGCTCTATATCTGATCAACGTTGCTTTTTCCCCTGTGACCACTGGCCACAATCCACAATATATTTGAACTAATTGCTATATTCTGCCTAGGAACTGGTGATTTGTAGTATACTTTCACTTTCTATAGCATTTGTACATTTTCCCCATTATTTATATCAGAAGGTATAACTATGTCTTTTGTAGTATTTAATAAACCAGAGATGCCTCACTTATTGGTGGAATGAAATATTCTAAGTAAGTCAGATTTTCAGAAAAATGAAGTTTAGACAAAGTTTAAACACAAAACACAGTATAATTGCTTTGATAAAAATCCTTAAAACTTCTTAGTGTAATTTAACTTTGTCAAGGTTGTAATTGTAAACATCCATCATTACTCTTTGCTATAATGTAGTGATGTCCTCAGGGACTGTTGAAACTGTTAGCCTGCAATGCCTTGAGTCCTTTTATCTGTTTCTTTTCTTTTCTTTTAGTACTTATGCTATTGATAATGTGCTTTTTCTGTAACAGCCATTCTTTTACCCTTTCATTGTCTCTTTTTTTTTAAGATGGAGGCTCACACTGTCGCCTAGGCTGGAGTGCAGTGGTGTGATCTCGGCTCACTGCAACCTCCACCTCCCAAGTTCAAGCGATTCTCCTGCCTCAGCCTCCTGAGTAGCTGGGGCTACAGGCATGTGCCACCACGCATGGCTGATTTTTTTTTTTTTTTTTTTTTTTTTTTAGTAGAGATGGGGTTTCGCTGTATTGGCCAGGTTGGTCTTGAAGTCCTGACCTCGTGATGCACCCACCTCGGCCTCCCAAAGTGTTGGGATTACAGGCGTGAGCCATCGTGCCTGGCCTGTTGTCTCTTTCTGATCTGCAGTTCCCTGGCAAAAAATAAGTAATTGAAATAAGTGTTAAGAAAGTCACAAAAACTCATCAACTTCAGGCATCAATTTTAGCCTCCCCTGGTTCTCAGCTATACTCTTTAGCACCAAGGTTACTGTATAAATAAGCTGTTAAATTTATCCTTTGATATCATTCCAATTTAGGCATAATTTTGGCATTACAAGTTTTAATATACCATTGCAGCAAAATACCACTTTTTCCCCGCAGTGTGATCATTCTTATCCTATTCTAAATTTTCTTTTAGGTACGCAATAACTGTTTGGTATTTTGATGCAGATGAGAGAGCACGAGCTAAAGTAAAATATCTAACAGGTAAACGTCATTTGGGGCCAGGATATATTGGTACAGAAATACCCTGCAATTAGGTGATGCTTTCAGGAAACTCAAGCATAGTCTTTGTTAACACCACGAATACTTACTTTTTGTTTTTTATCAGATTTCTTATTTGCCTTGTTTTTTAAGAAGACTTAAGTCATCTTCATTGTTATCTTTAACCAAAAAAATTGTCAAAGGATGCGGAAAATTTGAGGCAAAGAAGTCTGAGTAAATTATTCAAATACAAACTGAGTTTTCTGTGATTATCCTTTTCAGTTAAAGGCCACTTAACTCTAGGTAACGGCCATCTGGTTTCCTCTCATTCACTCCTTAAATTAATACCCTTTCCTTTTCAAATGTATGTGCTCTAAACAGTACTCTAGGTCTTCCATGTTAAATGTAGACATGAAGAAAATTAATACAAAGAAGATGAATTGAAATGCCAAAATCAGTAAGTGACACGACATGTAGATTCCCTATCTGCTAATGGTGTACATAGGTCAGTCAGCACTCCTGTACTGAACCTGAAGATCCTTCAATTATGCCAGTTCCCCTTCTTTTCCACTTATGGACTGCCTCTCCAAGAGCAGGGGATCTGTTTCCCATCTGATGGACCACTTACCTTCTTTTCTTTAACTCTACTTTCTATCTCCAAAAATCCACTGAGTATTCACATTACTGATTAGCTGTGTCTTCCAGAGCCATTGGTAATTGCACGTCAACCTTACATAAAAATGGACTATTCATGCATTTTCTATGTATTTTTAAAGCCATTATTTGTGGCAGAAGCTCATTAGCGTGCTTTCAGAGACACTGAACACTCTGTTGAAGAAATTCAAATGGCTTTTAAAATAAAAAGACAAAATCATTATCTCTGTGTAGAGGATAGTTTTATCCTTGAAGGTTTACTATTCGAAACCTCATGACAATAAAATGCTGAGGGAAGTTTTTGAAAGTACAAGTGTGATAGTTTTCAGATGATGTTTGCAAAGTTGAAATATTGTCCATACTATTAGGAATTCAGTGGAATGCAGTAGCAGAACCTCTCTGGTGCTTAGCAAATGAATGAATTTTTTTTTTTTTTTTTTGCCTTGCAGGTGAAAAAGGTGTGAGGGTTGAACTCAATAAACCTTCAGATTCAGTCGGTAAAGACGTCTTCTAGAGCCTTTGATCCAGCAATACCCCACTTCATCTACAATAATTGTTGACGCTATTTGTTAACTTGTGAATAAGAATAAATGGGATAAAGAAAAATAGACAACCAGTTCGCATTTTAATAAGGAAACAGAAACAACTTTTTGTGTTGCATCAAACAGAAGATTTTGACTGCTGTGACTTTGTACTGCATGATCAACTTCGAATCTGTGATTGCTTACAGGAAGAAGATAAGCTACTAATTGAAAATGGTTTTTACGTCTGGATATGAAATAAGTGCCCTGTGTAGAATTTTTTTCATTCTTATATTTTGCCAGATCTGTTATCTAGCTGAGTTCATTTCATCTCTCCCTTTTTTATATCAAGTTTGAATTTGGGATAATTTTTCTATATTAGGTACAATTTATCTAAACTGAATTGAGAAAAAATTACAGTATTATTCCTCAAAATAACATCAATCTATTTTTGTAAACCTCTTCATACTATTAAATTTTGCCCTAAAAGACCTCTTAATGATTGTTGCCAGTGACTGATGATTAATTTTATTTTACTTAAAATAAGAAAAGGAGCACTTTAATTACAACTGAAAAATCAGATTGTTTTGTAGTCCTTCCTATCTTACACTAATTTGAACTCTTCAAGATTGCTGCTTTTTTTGACATTGTCAGTAATGAAACCTAATTGTAAAACAGTTGCCATTTACTACCAATAACTTTTAGTTAATGTTTTATAAGGAAAAAGACACAATAAGAAGAGTTTAATTTGTTTTTTCATTGTTTGTTTTTTGAGACAGTCTTGCTCTGTTACCCAGGCTGGAGTGCAGTGGTGCATTCTCAGCTCACTGCAAACTCCGCCTCCCAAGTTCAAGCAATCCTCCCACCTCAGCCTCCCAACTAGCTGGGACTACAGGCACACACCACCATGCCTGACTAATTTTTGTATTTTTAGTAGAGACGGGGTTTTGCCATGTTGCCTAGGCTGGGGTTTAAGTTAAATTTTTTTAAAAACTAAAGTGACTGGCACTAAGTGAACTTGAGATTATCCTCAACTTCAAGTTCCTAAGATAAGGGCTTTCTTAAGCTTTCAGGTATATGTATCCTGTAGATGTAGACAATAATGTCCCATTTCTAAGTCTTTTCCTTTTGATTCTCCTTAAATTGATCGTACTTCCAAATTTGCTGTTACGTTTTTTTCCTAATGCTGTGATCTGTCTGATCTGCAGACAAGAACCTTGTCTCTGTTGAAGAGCATCAGGGGGAGATTATGTACACATTGAAACCGAAGTGTGTGGTTACTGACTTAATGTGCAGTAACTCCTCACATATCTGTTAAGGCATTTCCCAGATGTGATGCCAGCCGCCTTACGTGTACTGAAAGATGTTTAGCTTAGAAAAAGCAAAACAGGTGCAAAATCAGATAATTTTATTTTGTTTCATGGGTTTTATTTACTTTTTAAACAACGAAGGAATATTAGAAAATCACACAAGGCCTCCCAGACTTGTTATGTAAAGAATGAATTGGGACGGATGGCTTAGACTTCACTTTCCTAGGCTTTTTAGCAAAACCTAAAGGGTGGTATCCATATTTTGCATGAATTATGGGTGTAAGACTTTGCCCGCTTAGGTTTTCTATCTCTGTCCTTGATCTTCTTTGCCAAAATGTGAGTATACAGAAATTTTCTGTATATTTCAACTGTTTTTAGCATCTGTATAGTTTGTATTCAATTACAGACCTTTTCTATGGGAAGCTCAGTAATTTTTATTAAAAGATTGCCATTGCTATTCATGTAAAACATGAAAAAAAAATTGGGTAGTGAAGCCAACAGTGTGGACTTAGGGTGAGATTGAATGTTCAGTATAGTGACCTCACTTAGGAGAATTTGCAGGAGAAAGTGAGAGTTTCTTGTGGTTTTTTCCTCGCCCATATTCAGTTTTGTTCTACTTCTTCCCCTTCCTTCCAGATGATAACATCACTTCTCTACAGTAAGTGCCTCTGCCAGCCCAACCCGGGAGCGCAAGTTATCTTTGCCATCTGGTCTATAGTACAGTGCGCGGCATTAGGCCACAACTCAAAAGCATTATCTTTTTTAGGGTTAGTAGAAATTGTTTTATGTTGATGGGAGGTTTGTTTGATTATCAAGATGTACAGCCACAGCCTTTTAATTTGGGAGCCCCTGTTGTCATTCAATGTGTACCTCTACAGTTGTAAAAAGTATCAGATTCTACTATCTGTGGGTTGTGCTTGCCAGACAGGTCTTAAATTGTATATTTTTTGGAAAAGTTTATATACTGTCTTGGAAATCATTGTGAAAAGATCAAGAAATCAGGTTGGCCGTTTCTTTAATATCCATTCATTTCATGTTAGTGGGACTATTAACTTGTCACCAAGCAGGACTCTATTTCAAACAAAATTTAAAACTGTTTGTGGCCTATATGTGTTTAATCCTGGTTAAAGATAAAGCTTCATAATGCTGTTTTTATTCAACACATTAACCAACTGTAAAACACAGACCTTTATCAATAGTAGGCAAAGATTTTCAGGATTCATATACAGATAGACTATAAAGTCATGTAATTTGAAAAGCAGTGTTTCATTATGAAAGAGCTCTCAAGTTGCTTGTAAAGCTAATCTAATTAAAAAGATGTATAAATGTTCTTGAAAACATTATGGTGGTTATTTCCAGCTGTCTTTGTTTTTTAATCCTTTATCATACATTGGCTTTCCAAATGATCCCTTTCATCAGATAAAGCTTTTCTGGCTTAGTGTAGAACATTTGGTGTAACTTTCTATAAATGACAATGAAGGAAAGAGAACAGTAAACATAGGAGTTCAACAATTTTAGAAACATCCCTGGGGTCATTGGACTGTGTGTGGGATCCATGAATTCTGTTTGGATTCTCAGCACTTGAATTCTTGCCCTTGTAATAGGATTTTAAAAATTATTTTAACATTCATAGCTGTTGACAGATCTGTATCACCCCTCTGCTGCAAAAGGAAGTGGGGTTAGGCATTTATCTCTAATTGTCATAGATGTACCATTGTGTATATGCAAAAAAGTTTAATTTGTGTGGTCATACACTAAAATATGAGAGCTCTTATTAAGGTGAGATCAAAATACATGTTTATACATCTGTTATTTAAAAAAAAATTTCCCATGGTGTTATTTTCCAGCCTTAGAACATTTGGGAATTGCATTGAAATATAGCTGGGTGGATTGAAGGAAAGGGCAAATGAGTTTGAGATGAAGTTTGAGATGTGCTTTTTGTATATAAAAAAGCCTTAGGTCTCATACACCTTAAACAGTTGTATGAGACCTAAATGAAATACAGTGTGCAAAGTACCTTACAATGCATGGAACAAAGTAGGCCTTCAACAAGGATTATTCCCCTTTCCTTTAACAATATGGTAGCATAATTGCAGAGAGAGAGAATTGGGTTAATGAACTTTGAATAGCTAATGGTTTTATCAGTTGTAAATGTGAATCATTTGGAAGCAGGAGTGTTGTTTTTATTAATGACAGGTCTTACTTTATAGCTTAGATTTAAATTAAATCACTGGTGGAAGGCACTGCGTCAGATTATTTTCCCAAAGTGCATGTGATCCAAGAAAGAGAGCTGTATTTGGGTATGAACTGCAATGATACATATTTATGTCATATCTAATAACATAATTGTATGTTGGATTTTTTCAGTTAGTTTGTAAATATTCAGAAGTAACTATCTAGTCTCCATTGCTTCAAAGATAATTGTTTAGACTTCTCAGGTCATGAATTTATCCCCCAGATTCTGTTTTTGGTTTGAATTTTATCTGAACCATGGCGATGCGCAAGTATGTACCATGGAACCAGTGAGATGTGTGCAGGGCATGGCCTCGTGAGCTGGAAATAGTTTCATAAGTAGAACACACTACATGTAAGCCACTTCACAAGATAGGGAGAGCCTAAACAGCTGCGAGTAGCTGAAGCTCTTTTTATTAAGTAATTACTAAACAATCGTCAAAAATTATTGATAATTTTTGCTCTGAACAAGATACCCTTGGGGTCAAAAAGTTACTGGATAAGGTCTTTACTTCATTGAGATTAGGATGTTTTCTGCCAAAATTATTCCAAATGTCTTCTACAAAATATCTTTACACTTTTTTTTCCTAGTACATGCAAAATGTAGGCAAAGCAAATTTTGTCTCCATTTATAATTGAAACAGGATCAGAGAAGTGACTTGCTCACAGTCACAAAGCTTGTAAATGGTAGAGAGCCAGGAATTGAGCGTGGGCTTTCCTTTTCTTGTTTAATTTTGTTCAAGTGGCTAAATCAACTTGTCTGTGGTTGTTAAGAAAAACAGTAGTCCCAGTTGGTCATGGTGGCTCAGCCTGTAATCCCAGCACTTTGAGAGGCCAAGGCAGGCAGATCACTGAGGCAGGAGTTCGAGACCGGCCCGGCCAACATGGTGAAACATCGTCTCTACCAAAAATACAAAAATTAGCCTGGTGTGGTGACACACACCTGTAGTTCCAGCTACTCAGGAGGCTGAGGCAGGAGAATCACTTGAACCTGGGAGGCAGAGGTTGCAGTGAGTCTCTGCCACTGCACTCCAGCCTGGGCAACAGAACGAGACTCTGTCTCAAAAAAAAAAAAAAAAAAATTACTGCCTTTAAAAATTCTTAATTTAAAAAAATTAAAAAACAGTAGTCCCTCACCTTCTTCCCCTGAGAAAACAAGTTTGAACTGTTTTAAATGATTCTTTGGATATCTCCCCGCCCAGTAGTTTAGATAATATAATTGCATTGCTGCATCTTGATTTTTTTCAGTGTTACGCGTTTTCTCCTAACTTCTCCACATGGCAGATCTCTCTCCAAGGTTCCTCCATCTCTACCACACATAGGCAAGCAGACATCCATCTCCCCTGGTCTTCCTTCTGTTATTATGCTGTAACCGAGATCAGGTTTGTGTTCCTGTTATGGCTGTGCTAGTCAAAGCTGAGACATACAGTAAAATCATGTTGACGTTACTTTCTTCCACAACTTACTTTTTCCCTTCATGTCTTCATTTTTTGTTTGTTCCCTGTGACTTCTAACTTGCATCCATCTGGACTGGTTGCCCTTACCACCTGGGGCACAGCTGTCTGTCTTGGGTCTCCCTTCACCTGTGTTCTAGAGATTCCCTTCACCACTCTGTTTCCTGGATCCCATGTCTTCATCTTCCTTGGTTTACTGAATGGAGCATGCCCTCTACTACTTCCTGTAGAAATGCATGGATGATAAATTTTCTGAGACCAGTATCTTTGTTTTACCACCACATTTCATTGGTACCTTTGGAAATCATGTTCCAGAATTTTGAAAGAATTGCCTCACTGCTTCTAGGTTCCTGTGTGTGGATACTGAGAAATCTGAAGCCATTCTTACTTCCGATTCTTCCTGTGTAATCTTTCTTTGTGGAAGTTCATAGACTATTCTTATCCCAGGGCTCCATAGTTTTATAGTGTGCTTTAATGTGTGCCAGTTGTCAACCTCTGTGCTAGGAATGCAGACTGTAAAATCACACGCCACCAGTTTGGGACATTTGAAAAATTTTCTTCATCCATTTTCTGTTCTTTCTTTCTGGCACTCCTTTGTCCAGGCAGGACCTTTACTGGTTTGAACCCATTATTTTCTTCTCTAGTTACTGTGTATCTTTGTCTTGACTTTGGGTACATCTGTTTTCCCATTCTTCTGGTGAGGATATGATGTCTGCTATCAGGTTTCTAAATTTCAGGAACTCTTTTTTGTTCTCTAATTTTAAAGTATGTAATCTCTTAATTGATACAGTATTTAACATTTTTTTGTTTCAATTTTTGTCTTTCATGCTAAAAGTTTTCCTTAAATGTCTTGGTACTTCTTGCTTGTGTGTTTACATTTAAGAGGAAGGTACTTGAGCTTCTGGTTTTCCAAGGAATATTGGGTGCTTCCTAAATCTAAAGCTCTATCGTAGTCTTCCAAAAACCATAAAGACCAAAGACAGCCGTCACCCATAATCTGTGCCTACAGCATATCTATGAGACAGAAAAAAAATTCAACTTTGTCCTTTCTTTTTTTTTTTTTTGAGACAGGGTCTTGCTCTGTCACCCAGGCTGGAGTGCAGTGAAATGATCAGGGTTCCCTGCAGCCTTGACTTCCCAGGCTCAAGTGGTTTTCCCACCTCAGCCTCCTGGGTAGCTGGGACCACAGGCACATGTCATGCCTGGGTAATTTTTTTTTATTTTTTTGTAGAGATGAGGTCCCTCTATGTTGCCCAGGCTGGTCTTGAACTCCTGGGCTTAAACGATCCTGCCCCCCTCGGTCTCCCAGAGTTGCTAGGATTACAGGATTGAGCCACCACGCTTGGCCAAAAAACTTCAACTTATGTGGAGGCAGAGAAAAGCACATCTGACACGAGAGCCAGCATCAGAACCCTCGTGAGGGCTGAGAGTCAGGTGGAAACTAGAGGGTAAAGACGGGGCAGCAGGGGCCTAGAGTGGCAGTAGAAAGGAAAAAAACAGGCCAGGTGTGGTGGCTCGCACCTGTAATGCCAGCACTTAACTGGTAGCATTTAACTCTATCAACAGAACATTCTTGAATCAAGGAACTCAGCCACACAAACCCCTTGCCCCTGCCTACAGAGAACCAACTGGTTTTGCAAGACAAGGAAAGTAAAACCTTTTAAAATGAGCAGAAAATGGAAGATAACATCCATAAAAACTACCTGAAGAAAAAAATGAGAATTAATTTACAGCTGATGAAAATTCTCAACCACAGGCAGAAGAAAACTACCAATATCTAGTCTGAATTAAACAGGCCTTTGCAGAAATAAAAATTAACATGTGAAATTAGAAATTTAAATCTCAAAAGGAAAATGGACCAAAGGGGGAAAAAACACTGATGAAGCTGCGAAAAGTTGAAGTAACTCAGCAAAGGAATTGAAAAAGATGAACTAACTCAATTTAAGCTACAAGGTGACCAACTGGAAATACAATGAAGGGCACTGAAAAAAAGGTAGGGAAGCAGCTGAGAACAGAACAGTTACGAAGGGTTAGAAAGTAGGACACGCACACGTGCTCTCTTGTGGTGTAGTTGCACAATAAAATGCCATACATCAGTGAGACCAAACGATCTACAAACCCAACAATTTGAATAATTCATGTGGAGAAGCTGGACTCCAGCCTCTGCGCATGGATCCCATGAAGGTGGCTGTTTGAATATTTGGTGTTAAGAAAACAACAAACATGTGGGTCCATATAAAAAAAATCCACTTAGACGTGTGTAGACACATATATGTATACATAACACATATATATATATATATATTTTTTAATTTTTATTTATTTTTTTTTTATTTTTGAGACAGTCTCACTCTGTCGCCCAGGCTGGAGTGCAGTGATGCGATCTCGGCTCACTGCAACCTCTACCTCCTAGGTTAAAACAATTCTCGCGCCTCAACCACCCAAGTACCTAGGATTACAGATGCACACCACCACGCCCGGCTAATTTTTGTATTTTTCGCAGAGACAGGGTTTCACCATGTTGCCCAGACTGGTCTCAAACTCCTGGCCTCAAGGGACTCATCCACCTCGGCCTTCCAAAGACCTGGGATTACAGGCATGTGCCACCGTGACCAGCCAATATTTGCCTGTTGAATTATTTTAAAGGCGTACAAATACATATATGAGTCCTATGAGGAATCTTTTGTTTTTTTTAAAAAAAAGGTACCCTCCCAGCTTTCATGCAAATCCAGGTTATATATTTAGTTTACCACGAATGCTTACAACCTGGAAATGATCTGGGTCTCAAGAGTGTTCTAGCTTGAAAATATGCCTATAACTTTGATTCTTCAGAAGTATAGAGAAGAGTCAGCGTTCATTAAGGTGTTTATTTGCAAAGGCGTATAACCATGGACCATGAGAATACCTAGCCCTAACATTCACTTACCCCCAAAAACTGCCTGTTGGCTCTTTCAGACCTCTCAGGTAGAGGCAAAGACATAGTTTAGAGTACTATAAGAAACAGTGCAGAAGTACAGGTCTTGCCTTCTAGAAGATACCCTGTTAAGCATGATCTTGTTTTGCCGTATCTGGGTACCGGTTTCTTTCTTGCAGGAGACTACTATGTTACATGTTTCGAGTGAAAGGTGAAATGCTTGAAAACAGGTTTAGGGAGACTAAAGTGTTCTGTAGATCAGTCTTTGTTTGAACAAGCACACATTCTTGGCCTGCTGTGTCCCCTCACAGAACTTGAGATCATAACCTGTTCTTTCCTATCTGTGAATCAACTGGTAATTAGTATTCCAGTTGTCGGCAAGTTTCTTATCGATTGACTTGGCTCAGTCTCCAGGTTTTTCCTAGAAGTTTGGCTTACCAAGAGCACCACCTAGTGTTCAGGAAACAAGATGGTCAATCTTGGTAAATTTAGCACCAGTACTGAAGAAAGCAAATGGCACCTTGCTTCTGTACTACAGTTCAGAGTCATTTAAGACTGTACTCTTCATTTCGAAAGATACGTAATGATGAAATATGTAATCATGTAACTTCTAACATTATAATGGGATACCAGGAAAAATCCAGAGCTCATCTGCACATTGCATTCTTTTCTAATTTGAACTCTTTAGTCACTTTGTCATATGAAGAGTTTCACTTAATTTGGTGAATATGCTGATAGTCAACAACTACAACAAATTGCTAAACAGTCCGCAGTAGCCTCAGGGACAAAAAAAAAAAAAATTGAGACAAAGAATAAAAGGAAACCATTGGCTCACGATTAATGCAATACCAGGACAAAAAAAATACAACATAAAAAAGCTAAGACACTGCACGCACTCAGAAAGGGTCCCGGCTAGGTGCTAGTTTTGCAGGAAGGTATATCAGTTCTTTCACTTTGATGTTCTTATTTTAAAGTCCTGTAAGCTTTAAAAAAAGTATAATCTCAGAGCTGTCAGACAGTGGGACAGTGTGAAGTTTTTGTCATAGTATTTTCCTTTCCACTGTAGAATTTCCAGTTAGGATATGTATATGCATATCCATAGTCTACAAAAGCAAAATAAATTTTTTTTTTTGAGACAGAGTCTCACTCTGTCGCCAGGCTGGAGTGCAGTGGTGCGATCTCAGCTCATTGCAACCTCCGCCTACTGGGTTCAAGCAATTCTCCTGCCTTAGCCTCCTGAGTAGCTAATTTTTGTATTTTTAGTAGAGATGGGGTTTCACCATGTGGGCCAGGATGGTCTCCATGTCTTGACCTCGT